>NC_142769.1:45876768-46176768 GCF_988280905.1 Pimephales promelas | reverse complement strand
GGTGACTGCAGGTTTACAGGTGTGTAGTGATCCATAGGTGGGTGTGAACGTGGTGGAGGATGTGGGATGTTTGTCCAGCTGACGTCTCTCCTCATCGGGGTCGGGGGGGTGTGTCTGGGCATGTAGGGTTGAATTGGCCGGTAGTGTTCTGGAGTCGGTAGCAGATGTCTCGGTGGTGTTGGGGTGCGGCCCAGGGCTGCATCTTTAAGGGCCCTTGCAAAAGTGCGCACTGCATCTCTGTGCAGGTGGAGTCCGTCGTACAGGTGGTGGAGGCCGATGTGGTGGTGGTGGACCAGGTGCACGTTTGGAAGTGAAGAACATCTGCGGGAAATTTCAGTGTTGATGTTGTGGATAATGTGTGGTGGTGTGTCATGTCGTGGGAGAAGTGTGGAGATAACAATCCGGGATTCTGGGAATTTTTTGCTGGTGGTTTCTGCCATTTTCCTGACAGCATCCGCAGTGTTGTTGCGCAGCGAGTGGAGGTCATTGGTCCCAGTGTGGATTATGACACATGAGGGCTGTCCTGGGAAGTCTCTGATGATCTGGTGGGCGTGGCCAGTTGTGCTGCATCGTTTGGCAGAGACTTTCTGATGTGGAAAAAGTTTCTGTGGGTCTAAGAACTTCCCATTAGAGTCCATGAGGAGGAGAATATCTGGATCAGGTTCTGGAGGGGGGGTAGGGGGGGGTTGAGTTTCTGCAGGTGTCTGTGTGTTTGTGGCAGGCTCACTGTCTGTGTTTGTGTAGTCTGTAGTAGGGGTGGCACGGTTCACGAAACCGACGGTTCGGTTTGTATCACGGTTTTAGTGTCACGGTTTTCGGTTCTGTACGGTTCTTGTTATTTTTTTTCTTTTAATCTTTAACACTCCAGAAATGTACTTCAGCATGTGATATATAGCTTAATTATCCACACTTTAGGATACAGTATAAAAAAAATTATATTCATGCAATCATGCACAAACTGAATTTGACTCTTTGACTTTAAAGGTGCCCTCTGGGATTTAAAATCAAATCATACAACATGTTCCATACCAGATGGGGGCAGTATACCTCCAGAAATACCTCCACGGCCACGCGCTCTCTCATGTCTTCAAACAATATGGGCGAGTGCTGTGTTGCTCTGTCTCCCTCGTGCATATTAATCAAATCAATTGACACGATAGTAAAAGGTTGGAAGACCGCAGTTTCACGTGGAGCATTTGGAGATTTTCAGAGATTAGAGACTAAATGAACAACATCTCAATACTAAATTATAAGGGCCGTCTCATAGACAAGTCGGTGCATTTCGACGATATGGGAAAATTAAAGCCCAGGCTATTATTTCTAGTTTTATGATATTCGATTTGTTCATATTACATTTTTTATCATTAGTTTGAATTAATTTGACAGACAGCATTCCCTGATGTGGACCACGCTAGCGTCTTTCAGAGCTGCCAACTCTCACAACACTTTTCACACACTCTCACGCCACACATCAATTTTGTCATGCACAGAAAAGGACACGGAGACCGATCTCAGCTCTCAGATTCTGTTCATTTTATTATGCAATTCAAACAATAAATACAGTATTGGCGCTTTACACGACAGATCCCTAGCACACGTGAACCGATCATCTCTACTAGCTAATGGTAAAAGAACACGAACACTGTTAAAAGATAAAGTATGCTACAACTTACCAAAATGTATTCCTCATGCATAATATCGACCAATTATTGTTTTTTAACTCTTCTCTGAACTGAAATGTAGTAGTGGGCTGTATTTTCCACACGACTGGCGTCAGGTTCAAGTAAACACAAGCTGGCGCGAGCTCGACTCACTCGTGTACTGCAGTTTGGCTGGTGCTAACGTTGCCCGCCCGCATACCGCCTCCCATGGTCGAAACTGGTATTACGACACCTGCCGGGCCGGGGCTAGTAATTTAGCATGCTAATTCAGATTAATATCTCGGCAGCACTATAACGTGTCAGTTTTTTAATGACATCATCAACCTTATTTCTTCTCAATCTTTTGATGCGTGTAGCTCATTTTTGGGATATTTTAACCTCAATTTTTACAGATGGCACCTTTAAGCACATTTTTGGACTATCTCAGAGGAAAGCTAGGTGAGATTTTGATACAGCAAGAGAGAAGACATTGACATGCTTTTCATTTATTTTGAAAAAAAAGGAGAATGTGTATCACTATCTCTACAAGAACTTGAGCATTTTTATCACACAAATCTTATTTACACAAAGAAATTAACTTGCATTTATCAACTGACAACTTTTGTAGCTCTTACAAAAATTCTATCTTTTAAAAGAAAAAAAGAGGAACTACACTGTCTTTTATGAATAAGTTAATATACATGAATACCTCATTGCCTATAATTAGGCTATAGCAATAGCAAAGGCCATAAACATAAAGTGAAACAAGTTCAACCTCAACACAAAAAACAGTATAAACAATGCTTCTATTCCCAAAAAGTGAGGGTACCTTTTTTCACTTGAAATTAAAGTGCAGGATTTCGAAACATATGACTGGAGCTCTTATTTAAACATAAAGTGCCACTGTAGCGTTATATTAAAATATCATAACATGAAATCCAAAATGTTCCCACACACCAGACTTATACCATAGACTTATAGGACGCTCGCGCTTCCTCCAACTCCCTCATCTCTCCCACTTGCCATTTCTCCGCGTGCCGTTACCTGCAGCGCTCCATACTCCACTTTTACTGGATTGTTTACTAACTTGAACCGGCATACAGAGCGATCGGTAATGACATCAAATACCGCGAAAGTGAGTGACGGAGCCGTCGTTCCCGCTCTAGTTTGATGTTATTCACCGGTCGCTCTGTGCAGCGCCGGTCCAAGTTGAACAAGCTTATGTCGTGCGAAAAGAAAACAAACGTGACATACGGGCTACATTGCGCATGCGTCGAACCGTGAGACGCACACACGCTCCGAACCGAGACAAGCGAACCGAACGGTTCGGGTGTTTTTTCATGTACCGTGCCACCCCTAGTCTGTAGTAGGAGCTGTACTGTAGTGACGTGTGTTGTCTTCTGTGTTTTTCTGTAACTGCTCTCTCATTACTTGCAGCTGTCTGGAGAAGCTCTCTTCTTTTCTCTCGTTGTCCTCCTCTAGCTTGCGCATCTGTACGCGGAGAGTTTGGTTTTCTCCTTGCAGTTCCCTGAGAGCTCTGTTGAGTTCAGTGATGGTGGAGTTGGTGTCTTTCTTTAGCTGTCTGAGCTCATCTTTGAGCGCTTGGATGGAACTGTTTGTGTTGCATGTGTCTGAAAGTTTGACTTGAGTGTGTTCCCTGAATTCAGCGAAGTCCAGTTCCAGTAGAGCTAAACTGTCTCTCAGTCGCCGGTCTGATGGTGCAGGTGAAAGAATCACTGGGCCTTCCTCCTCAGAGTCTGTGCTGTTTGCATGAGGTTCGTCTCTCTCTTCCTCTACTCTGGCCTTTAGCCGGGGGAAGATCTCCTCGAATGAGTTCAGGCTTGCCTCATTGCCTTGCAGAAGGAAGGTGCCTTTAGTATAATAGGTTATGGTGAGTATTGGGTTGTCTGTGTCAAGCATTTCATCTTTGCATATAGTTAATCTTCCACCTCGACCAATTCCTTCTTTAAAAATGTTCTTGAATTCCTCACAGATGGCTGATTTCCATGCAGTTATCAAAGTGGTGTAGAAGATGAGGTTGTTCTTGATTCTTCTCCCATTAAGTTGAATGTAGTCCGCATACAGAAGATCAGGGTTGTCTCTGAGAGTTTTCTCTTTGTGTTTTTTTCTGGCCTGTACACTTCTGCACTTCTCCGGGTAAAGCACCTCCCCCGTGCACTCTGTCTGCGCCAGGGTTGCCATGGTGATCGGGCTGGGCACTGAGCCAAGACTGCAGCTAACTTAGCTTTTAGCTTGTAATAATGAGAGATTTTACTCTAATAGATTAAAATGTACAGTTTTTGTTTAAGATTTTTGCCAGATGAAGCTAATCTCTCTGTTTAGTAACTGAATATCAGAAGTTTTTCAGCTGTAGTTCCTTTAAGAAAGCCTTTCAGGTTTTGGAGGGAAAACTCCAGTTAGCTGTTAGAGTGGAGACTCAGAGGCTGGATGCTAACCCACAGGTTCAAGTCTTCTTTCTTGTATTAAAATGTATTTTATAGGAAAAAAAATAGTCTTTACCCGAGTCCAAGTTGTTCATCTGTTGTTTTTTCTTGTTTGTTGTCGTTATCTCACTCTCTGTCTCATTCTTTGGTTCATTCTTTTATAATTTTTCAGGAGCTCATCTTTAGAGTGGCTGATCAGTGGCTGCTCCTCTCTCCTCTGATCTATCTATCTATCTATCTATCTATCTATCTATCTATCTATCTATCTATCTATCTATCTATCTATCTATCTATCTATCTATCTATCTATCTGTCTGTCTCTGTCTTTCTTTCTTTCTTTCTTTCTTTCTATTTACATGTATCTGTCTGTCTGTTTGTCTATCTATCTATCATCTCTCTCTCTTTCCATTTATCTATCTATCTATCTATCTATCTATCTATCATCTCTCTCTCTTTCCATTTATCTATCTATCTATCTATCTATCTATCTGTCTGTCTGTCTGTCTGTCTGTCTGTCTGTCTGTCTGTCTGTCTGTCTAGTAAACATTTCCTGTTGATTTTTCTGTTTAAAAGCAAAAACACTGATCTGTTATTAACCTCTGTTTCACGCAGTTGGTCCTATCCTGGTTGTAGAGCCTAAACCCGTAACGGTGGACTTAGACTCGGACGTCACTTTAAATTGCAAGTGGGCTGGAAATCCTCCGCTCACACTAACCTGGACAAAAAAGGGTTCAAGCATGGTGAGCATCTGCTCGTAAATCTGTTCATCAAACCTCCTTTCTGTTGCTTGTGCAGTTTCTTCTTTCTTTTTTTTTTCTCTAAAGTGTACTTTCTGTCAGACTATGCCATTTTCCTCTGACTTTATCTCTCATCAGTGAGTGTTCTCCATGTGTGTCCCGCTTTTCCTGGCTCTCTTCCGTATTTACCTTCCAACTGTGTTTTGATGTTGAAGATGCAATCCTTTGCTCCATTTGTTTCTTTTTAGATAATGTCTACATTGAAATGGCTTTACAGTTTTTTTTGGTCCTCTCTCTCTCTCTCTCTCTCTCTTTGTCTCCCCCTAACACACAGGTTTTGAGTAATAATAACCAGCTCTATCTGAAGTCAGTAAGTCAGGCAGATGCTGGTCAGTATGTGTGTAAGGCCATCGTGCCTAGGATCGGAGTTGGCGAGACAGAGGTCACACTCACTGTCAACGGTCAGTACAGTTCTTTTATCTTATTGGACCAACAGAAATAATGAATCTGTTTTAAAAACCAGGCAGCTTTTAAAGGACCCCTATTATGGATCTTATGAGTCGTTTGAGAATCATTGAAAATGTGAAGATGTGCAAATGTATATTATGAGAAAATTAAACTATTGTAGGAGACTCCACAACTTTAAAATAGCATAATAGGGGCACTTTAATAGGAGCAGTCTGGTAGTATGATTTCTGTTATTTATGTATTTTGTTTTGTGCAGGTCCACCCATCATCTCCAGTGAACCGGTCCAGTATGCAGTTCGAGGGGAGAGAGGGGAAGTCAAGTGTTATATTGCCAGCACCCCTCCCCCTGACAAGATTGTAAGTCACATTCACATCTATGCTATTTTCCAGAGAAATGTACAAAAAGTTTTCGAAAAGATTGATATTTCTGATATTTCACTGCACTAGTGGTTAATCCGACCAGGCCGCACGGTGTGATTAATAGCTACGTTTAACATCATAGAATAAAAGTTTATGATTTGCACGTGTTTTTTAAACAATAAACACATACACACAAAATGTCAATGTCAAAATGTCGGTTGTGTCTTAAAGGAGTAGTTCACTTTAAAAAATAACTTTTGCTGATAATTTACTCACCCCCATGTCATCCAAGATGTCCACATCTTTCTTTTTTCAGTCAAAAAGAAATTAAGGTTTTTGATAAAAACATTCCATATAATGGACTTCAATGGGAACCAAACGGTTCAAGGTCCAAATGAGAGTTTCAGTGCAGCTTCAAAGGGCTTTAAACGACACCAGACGATGAATAAGGGTCTTATTCAGTTGAATTAATGAATAAGTTGAACTTAAACAGTTGAAAAAGAATCTGACCTGTATCTTTATATTGGATCCATTCATTAGGTCTTAAAGTGACCGTAACCTAGAAATACCTGCTTTTGTCTATGTTTATCAATTCTGTGGGAAATCTGGTTTAAAATTTTCACTTTAGACACCTAAGACTGAATTTATTATATTTGAGTTTTTTTAAACAGTTCTTAGGTCAAAACTAACTCAAACTAGACCTGATCCCAAGGTAAAACTCTCTGCTGTAGTTCAGTATATGTGGCTTTCAAACGCATCCTTTCTCTGAAACTACAAGTGATTCTAATTTAAAATGACTCTCAGCTCAGACCCCGATGTCTCTCCAGGATGATATTTATGAAATATGAAATATGGGCAGAGCGGTCGTTCCTTTTAATGCTGAAGCTTTTTCACATGTCTTGGTTTGTGAGGTAAATGGAAGCTTACCATGAGCATGTGGAGGAATGCATTTTTAAATATTCTCACAGCTCAGCATGAATAATACAACGGTTTTAGTGGTTTTGAAAGGAGAACTGGTGCTTTCTCACCATTATCCAGGCCCCTGTTTCAGCACAGAAAGGCCATTTATCCCATTGCCGGTGTGAAATGTGTTCATGCGGGCAATGCGAAGCAGATACAGTTCAGGTACATTTTATTCACTTGAATATGCTTTTTAAATCCTAAATATTTATAAAGGATTTCTTTTTTCACTCCTGTTTGAAAGGTACAGATTATGCATTATTTTTGGTCCACTTGCTTCTTGGAGGAACACTGCAGATGGCGGTGATATTATGTTACTTTCATTTTTAATGTTCACATTAGGGCTATATTTTTAGGGCTACATTTTTAATCATTTTTAATGTTCACATTAGGGCTATATTTTTATGTAGTTTTGTATTTTCATCTGGAACTTAGGAAGAAGACAGGTGACCATTTTACTGACATTTTGTGGGTCAAAATAATAATTATCACCATCGTTGTCCCCAAAAATGCTACCTCTCAAGAAATGGAAAAAACAACAACGTATTTTTAAAGTAATTAAATACCTCATAACAATTATTATTGTCGTTGTCCCCAAAATGCTACTTTTCAAGCAAAAAAAAAAAAACAACGACGTATTTTTAAAGTAATTAATCACCTCATTGTCATAGTTGATATTGTGGCTTTATATATAGCCAGACACTTGCATGAGTCATTTTATTATAATTTTACTAAAATCAAGCTCAAATATTTAAAGGGATAGTTCACTTTGAAATTAATTTTTTATATGTTTTAGCTTACTTCAAGGGCATCCAAGATGTAGGTGTCTTTGTTTCCACAGTATTTTCAATTTTGATATTTTTAGGTCAAAATCTTGTCTGTCAGTCATATAATGGAGGTCTATGGTCACCAACTCAAAGAGCATGCACAGAGAAGTCCAAATTAAACATGATTTAATGACTCGTAAATGAAAGTACACATTGATGGCCTAAGACACGAAACGAGCGGTTTGTGTGAGAAAACGAACAGTATTTATATCGTTTTTACCTCTTGTAATCACAGTCACGTCCAAGTGATCTGAAGGCACGGGCGATTCGGTCTGCGCAAGCGCCGGAAAGCCCCGGAAGTGATCTCTCGAGCGGTTGCGAAAAAAAAAAAAATATATATATCGTTATATTTATATATTTGAACCTGCACATTTTTTAGTCTTGCAGATGCATGTGAGTGATCTCTGTGTGTTTTCCCCAGGTGTGGGCATGGAAGGAGAACGTGTGGGAAAAGGAGAAGGGGACCCTATCAGAACGATACACGGTAGAACAGAGCAAACTGAGCTCGCAGGGCGGCGCGGTGCTGTCTACCCTCACCATCAACAACGTCATGGAGTCAGACTTCCAGTCGACGTACAACTGCACTGCGTGGAATTCATTCGGTCCGGGGACCATGATCATCACACTGGAGGAGACCGGTGAGGAGACGTGCCTGCTTTTGAACATATATGAGGCTGCTAAATAAGGGAGACTATATACTGTATATAAAGCGCTGGGTAGTGACTGATTATATTTAATCTGGATTACTTTATCAGATTCCTAAATGTATTTATTTGTAATTAGATTACCAGTATATTGCATTTTAAAATACTGAAAATAAGACTAGTTCAATTTTTATTGATCACATGATTATTTAAAAAATGGCTGTCAATTATTCATAATTTATTATTTCCCACTAATTCATAGTTTGATCTTTTAACCTATTGCTTACGTATGTATACCCAGCACTGTGTGTGTGTATATTGTTAGGGGTTAACAGTTAAAGGACCCAGAACCAGATATGAAGAATGAAGACCCGGAGTCGGAATTATAAAAATTAAAGAAAGTTTTACTGAACATAGTTTGCCATTTCATCAGCAGAAGTCAGCTTCAAGACTCCCTCAGGAGTTCGTAGGCCGCCCCCTTACAGTTACAAAGATCACAGCAGTTATACCATTTTCAAGGTCTAAGCTACGTCATTGCTTACACGTTGAATGATTCTCATTGGCTACGATATAGATAAACACAGTAATTTTCCACACATATACAGATAGACGAAACATATCTCCATCGATGAGGCACGTCATGACCTTCCAGGTCACAGATTTGGGTTGCTGGCGCCAGTGTGTCCAGAACAACAACTCATTCAATCTCCAATAATGGCAGTGGTTCCTTAACCTGCAACCAAGAAGACTAGCACTAAACTTTAGTCTAACTGGAGTAAGACTTCAACAAAGAAATAGTGCCTTAAACTGTTGGCTTCAAAGACCCGTTTATGTTTTAACACTCAAACATAAACCAAATCCCTATTTCCCTATTATTTTCACTGTTACTGCATTCACATAGGACACTAGCAAATAGGAGCTCCCATCAAGGCTGAAGAGAGTCTGAGCGGCTTATTATCAGTTAAGTGTACCAAAACATAATGGTAAAACATTCGCTCGTTTGGGAGAAAAACAGATAACATTTGCTTCTCAGAAAGCAAATATAATAGAAAGAATACAGTTTAATATAACAATTAAAGTTCAATAAAGCAATGCTCAATATAGCTTGACCATCTGTACAGAGAAGTATCATATGTGTTGGACATGTGTTCACGACGCCTTTATGATCCATAAACCTTTCTCCTGAGACCAGAGAAAGAGACAAATGGCCTTGTGCACCTAAAAGAAGCTGGTGACTTGTGCATGTACATCAGCATGCATTTAAGAATATTATTTCACAAGCAAAAGCACAAAGAATACATTTATGTCAATAAATGATTAAGTAACAATAAACATACTTAATTATTGATTTTATAAAAGAAATACATAATCATTCAAAATGATATTATGAAATATATACTGAAGAGGCAAGGGATTTTGACCACCCCTTCAGTCCCCCGTTTTAGACCAATGTGGGGTCCAATACCGCCACGTCTGGTCTAACCAGTGAGGTCACTACGGAAGGGGGAGTGGTGACGCATGCTCCCCTGACGGGTCACACTTGTCTCTTCACCTCGTCACGGACATGCTGGATACTAAAAATTCCAGTCCCCATTAAGAGGCTCTCCCACCTTCCACTCACAACAGGACATCAATGTCATTCTTCCTCAGTTTATCAGTCAGGTTAACATTTTTATAAAACAAATAACTGATTACGAAACAAGTACAGATTTATCCTCTGGAAGCCGGGCTAAACAAGCACCGTTGCTGTATTCCTAGCATAGGCTAGACCCGCAGTCACTACTCGGATCCTAAATAAGGACATTGTCTATAATCATGAATACCAGAATAGAAGCACTATTATTTATTTATTTATTTAAAACCATAATTTTCAAATCCTTTTATCATAAACAATGTTGGATAGTTAATCCATTATTTTCACTACCCCCTTTATAGACCCTTTAGGTTCAAAACACAATGGTTGTCTAACAAAAATATAACAACAAAAAATAAAATATTAATAAGATTACTGATAATCGATTCAAGCACTTTTAAGTCTTTACTGAAATTATCAATCAGTTTACGGTCACAAAGCATGTATCAGTTTAATTGTATAACATCTTACACCTGTTTTATTATTATTGTTTCAAAAATAGTAATAAAATAAAACAAATCCACATCATCAGTTTAATTATTATTTTACCACTAAAATATAGAATTTTCCCCATTCTGCTTAATAAAGCTTTTGTCCATTCCTTATCTTTATATCACGTTAAACCCTGTTAATCATACAATGCCTTATTTTTATTCTGAAACATTTCATACCATTTAAACTTAATTTAACCTACATTTCTTCCATCTTTACCTATTTACCATGCCAGTTCCTTCTGCATCCTTTCCTTCCTTTTCTCTGCCTCATCTAACCAGTATAATTGTTTGCTTACAATCCACACAAACATATCTCACAAAACAACATTTTTGTTTTTTCACTTCCCTCTTCCAACAAGTCTCTCACCGCTGTCAGCCTAGTGACACGAGTTCCCTCGTTGGGGAAATTATTTTATTAATTCTTCAATACCCTTGGTTTCTTATCATTAATTTCAACTTTATTTTTCCTTATAACTGCTTTTCACAATATTTGTCTATCAAATGGTTAGTCTAAAGAATATTAGAAAAATAGAAGTCTAAAAATATTATCAGTATCGTCTCAGTCCCACTTATCTTTACAGTTTTACAGAAACGAAAATATTATCTTACTCAGATCCCAACCTCTAAGACAGCCATAAAGCTGCTTTCTCATTTAACCTTTATTAACTAAATTGTAGTTTTCTTAGACATCTAATGTCAAACATCTATTCAATGGTTTGAGAAATAAAAACTTTTTAAGAAGTTATATTCACTCCTCCTTTGTTCGCCCACCGGCCTTTCATAAAAAAAAAATGAGGGAGCTCACTCTGGATAATTTGGATAGTGACTCAGCCAATGTGTCACTTTGTCTCTCTGCCGTCAAGTCTATAATTTCTTTTATTTACGTTTATCATTAAGATCCCATATAGTCGTCTATTTAAATGTAGACCCTCAGTTGAATTTAGAGAACAGTTTTTACCCCATAATGGACGGCAATCTTCAACTTTACAATTCCAGTTTATTTAACATACTAATCCAGAGAGTAATTCAGAACAATATCATAAATGACAAAAGTATTTATAATTACCAATAGCAGACAGAGCTGGAAAACCACTCCAATTAAAGCTCGTCCCATGTTCGGTATTGTCTTTTCATCAGATTGACTCAGAAATGTCAACTTTTTTTAAAAAGTTTGTCATTCCACTTAACCCATCTGTAATGATAAAACACTCATTCCAGAGGTTAATGACACAATATCCTCAAAATCAGGAAATAATAGCCCCCAAACTAACACATATAAAACATAAAGTGCCGTCACCAAAACAATACACACATTCATACACTGTAAAAAAAAAATATATATATTTTCAAGATTTGTTATCACCACATATTTTCTTTTGTCAAATCAACTTCATAATAATTTATTTAGTTGAGATAACTTATTATTTTGAGTTTCTGATGATTAAATTAATCTCCTTCATTGTATTAACTCACTTTTTCCAGTTCAATCAACTTAAAATTTTAAGGCAACCCAGGTTACTTACTTTTTTAAGTTAAACCAACAATATTTTTTTACAGTTTAGTAATCAAGATTTTTTTCTTGTAGCTTTTATTTAATTGTTTATGGTCTCTAAACCAGTTTCAAAGCATGCCTGCTTATTATTCATTTACTTTTAGACGGTCAGCTGGGTTGTTTCGGTTCATTAACATTATTTTGTTTAAGCTTCCTTTAGCAGGCCAAAACAGAAAGACGGACACAGTTTCCATCCCTTCCTCCACTCAAGTCTCTCTCACTATAACAAAATAATCTTTTTAACAGCCTCCTAAGACTGTAACTTAGACAACATTTAAACTCATTACAATATCCTTTGACCATTCACCTTTGTTATCCAGACTTTTCTTAAATCTACAAAAGCTGTCTTCATCTTTAGTCACCACCATGTCTAACGACCTTCAGGAGTCAAAACTATGTTAGACATATTAGTTCTAAATCAACACTATAATTTTCCTTGCCCATAAGGCAACCGACATCCAAAGGTTTTGTTACTGTCTCCACAACAACAAATGGGAATCACTTCATGGCCCTGACTGAACCCCGAAAGCCCACTTCCTGTTAGCTCTTATCTATAATCTCCATCAGGGTGTGGTCCCCTGGCATACATAGAGCTTGTCACAATGAGAAACAAGCCATGCAGTGAATGCGGTTTCTGGTGAGTGGGATAGAGGGACTTGCGTTCCTGGGGCAGACTGCCGTGACTCCTCACAGCTCCATCCCCCCTAACGATACAGGATGCTGTTGGCCTCGCAGACACCCGTCCACTCTCATACCCAACCTCACATAAACACCTCCATCATGAGATGCCCAGTGTCTGCGTGATCCCCCTGCCTTAGGTTGCCTCCTATTTGGCCAAAGAAGGTCTTACCCGTCATCGAGATGACCACTCGTGCACACATGGTAACCGCCATTTTCTCAAAACCGTTTTCTTCAACAAAATCTGTTGTTTCTGGAGCTTAGGAAAAATATTCAAGAGTCACCAGGGCCATTCGGATTGCCTAATAGTTGTAACACAGGGAGACAGGTTAATAACAACAGTATTCAATCACTTAAATCCATTAACCATCTTAAAAGCAGCAACTAGCTACTCAGTGGATTTAGATCACAACCGTACATTCAGTGTACTTCATCTGTAGGCGGAGCCATCAGCCCCGCCCCCGTTTCATGGTGGGGACTAAGATTTTCAGACAAATAAGTTATTGGTTCACAAACAACCTAGTCAAAGATCTATCTAGTTTCGTCTATTATTATTTTAATGACTTCTTGAAAGTCCTTCAGTTTTGCTTTTAAAACATTTAAAATACAAATTGCCTCTGAATGGCAATGATTTCTCTTAACATCTCTGTGTCTATGATCTTCAACTGAAACACTGTGTTTTAATACAAATAGCTTATTATCACTAATGACACAGGCTCAGATAACATCTTTAGCTGACATTGAATGAGAGAGAGACTGTGAGGGATTCAGTACTGGTACTGCATGCTCATAAACTTCTAACATCAAACTTTATATTCTATTCCAGCTTAAGGCATCTTTGCCAGAAATTACATACGGTTTCAAATAAACATTATTTACATTTGTCTTTTGCCCACATCAGGGAATTAAGGCATTACTAATTTCCTCTCAGATTGAGTCTCTGTTGCACTGGCAGTTTTGCAGCCACAGTACACACCAGATTCAGATAAGCAAACTGTTACATTACAGCCCAAAACAAACTTATCTTTTTGAAAGCTAAACATCAGCTTCTAGTTCTTTCATGGTCAACTTCTCAAGTTGTTTGTTTAATCAACATTCAACAACTGCTAATAAAGTACTGCTTCTGCTTATTTGTTCTTAAATAAAAATAATTATTCTAGTTCTCAATAACGTTTCTCATTTCTCAATCTCAATTTTAATCGTCAAGTTCTCAACCATTGCTTAATATTTGACTTAAGTTTTCTCTTGGAGTTTATCAATCTCCAATTAGGATTCACACTAACTTTGACGAGGCAAGCACTCTCTGCTTGTGATACTTTTGCAGTTATTGTAAATCATCTGTGCGATTAGTCTCTCTATATCATCTAAAACCTTTTTAAAATGTTTAATTAAAACACAATCATCCTTTTAGTTACTTTGATATATTTTGCAACTTACATTTGTTGCAGTCATTCATTTTACATCAAACTGTATTTCATTATTTCACTTATAAAAATTACTATTATAGATCTTTTCTTCAAAAGGATTCACTTTAAAACTTCAATCTTTTGACCTTGTTTTTATTTCTTATTTCTAAGACAAAAAATGTTAATGTTGTCATTTAAACACGGATCTACTTCCAAACCCACATTAATACCAGAAATGTGTTGTCTGTCACATTTAAAACACCTTCTCTGTGGGCATTTACAGTTACGTGTTAAATAATCCTGCTGACCACAATTAAAACACTCTCTATCTGCTCCAACTTATTGCACACTCTTGAAGCAGTGTGTGACCCATTCAGGAATGCACACAGAGCCACTGATAAGCAGTTCTCTGTATTATTTTACAGTCCACCAGTGGTGGATTTAATCACAATAGCCCAATCATAATCTTCATCATTATTATTGACAGAACATTAATTTTCAGAAGCTGCATCGAAATGCTCAAACTATTTCTAAGTTGTTTTCACAAAGTTTCAGTTTAACTTTAATCACTTGCCTAGGGAAATTATTCCCGCCCCAGAATTTATTCTACTTGCTTTTTGTAATGATCATTAGCAATATGAGGCTAAACATTTTCATCTTTCAGTTTCTTTATAACCAGTCAAGTTGTCGTTTAAATTTCCAATCAGACTCAAAACCCTGACTACCATTTACTTAATAATTTCTGCAAATTTCTTCAAAGTGAGGGCTTCAGAGCACAGCTGTTTACAGCATTTGCTCTCTTCTGTCGCACTATTTGTTTTAGGACTGTTCAAATTACTGATTAAGTTATCCAATTTTTCTGCCATATCTTAATCATAGTTCATACTCACCTGAAGTTATTGCAGAAATGGAGGCAGCAATCTTTGAACAACTCAGCTTGGCTTCTGCGTGATGAAACTGCAAAGTATACTGCAAAATCACAGTTACATATACTGGTCCACGCCAATTTGGGTCCCAAATTTTTATTTATTTTTCCCCGGAATCGTTCCTGATGCATCCCTGGCAAACAACCCTGTTTTTGTTAGTATCCCTAACTGCCTGATCCACTAAATTCGGGGTACCCCTATCTGAGATGGAAGAGATAGAGTAGGTTCGCGGTGCCCTGGAACTTAAACCCATTCCAGGGACGTACTTTGCTGGGGTGTTGCTACACCAACAATGCCCAGGCCCAGTGGGGCCCCCACAAAGCACGCTTCACTTGCGCTGTCTGCTCTTGTTAACTTTAAACCTTAAACAATGCTATCAGCGACTTCATTTTATACTTTAAACTTTAGTATAATTAACTTCTTCACTCGCTTCATCTGAGTGAAGACTCTCCCGACCTCCTTCAAAATCTCTTCCAGTCAGACAGCCCTAACAATTAACAAAAGCTTACTACCTTGTTTGTTGATTTGCCAGGGGTGTCACCGAGAATAATTGCCCGCATCCTCCACCAAACTGTTAGGGGTTAACAGTTAAAGGACCCAGAACCAGATATGAAGAATGAAGACCCGGAGTCGGAATTATAAAAATTAAAGAAAGTTTTACTGAACATAGTTTGCCATTTCATCAGCAGAAGTCAGCTTCAAGACTCCCTCAGGAGTTCGTAGGCCGCCCCCTTACAGTTACAAAGATCACAGCAGTTATACCATTTTCAAGGTCTAAGCTACGTCATTGCTTACACGTTGAATGATTCTCATTGGCTACGATATAGATAAACACAGTAATTTTCCACACATATACAGATAGACGAAACATATCTCCATCGATGAGGCACGTCATGACCTTCCAGGTCACAGATTTGGGTTGCTGGCGCCAGTGTGTCCAGAACAACAACTCATTCAATCTCCAATAATGGCAGTGGTTCCTTAACCTGCAACCAAGAAGACTAGCACTAAACTTTAGTCTAACTGGAGTAAGACTTCAACAAAGAAATAGTGCCTTAAACTGTTGGCTTCAAAGACCCGTTTATGTTTTAACACTCAAACATAAACCAAATCCCTATTTCCCTATTATTTTCACTGTTACTGCATTCACATAGGACACTAGCAAATAGGAGCTCCCATCAAGGCTGAAGAGAGTCTGAGCGGCTTATTATCAGTTAAGTGTACCAAAACATAATGGTAAAACATTCGCTCGTTTGGGAGAAAAACAGATAACATTTGCTTCTCAGAAAGCAAATATAATAGAAAGAATACAGTTTAATATAACAGTTAAAGTTCAATAAAGCAATGCTCAATATAGCTTGACCATCTGTACAGAGAAGTATCATATGTGTTGGACATGTGTTCACGACGCCTTTATGATCCATAAACCTTTCTCCTGAGACCAGAGAAAGAGACAAATGGCCTTGTGCACCTAAAAGAAGCTGGTGACTTGTGCATGTACATCAGCATGCATTTAAGAATATTATTTCACAAGCAAAAGCACAAAGAATACATTTATGTCAATAAATGATTAAGTAACAATAAACATACTTAATTATTGATTTTATAAAAGAAATACATAATCATTCAAAATGATATTATGAAATATATACTGAAGAGGCAAGGGATTTTGACCACCCCTTCAATATACAGTTTAGTCTACAAATGAGTCATGATTTGTACAGTTCACTGTGCTGCTGCGTCATCCTCAGAGTACAGTCGACTACTCTACTGAAGTAAAAGAAGACAGTCTTCAATAATAAATATCTTGAATGGACTCTCCTAAATTTACTTCAGATTACGTCAAGTCAGGTTAAGAGTTCTCTCTGCTCAATATGAAGAGTTCAGATGCAAAAGCCTCTAAATGCCATTTGAAATTTTCTTCTAAAATGACCATTTTTATCAAGCTTGTATATTTAAGTTCAGTAATTTCACTTAAATGACAATTAATAGGTAATCTTCATTGCCATTTAAGTGAAATTACTGAACTTAAATATACAAGCTTGATAAAAATGATCATTTTAGAAGAAAAATTCAAATGGCACTTAGAGGCTTTTGCATCTGAACTCTTCATATACAGTTTGTAAGTACAGTTACTGTATATTTTAGAGATGGTGCAGCATCCATGACACACTGAACCTGTGACGCAATGGTCTGATCTGCGTCATATTACAAAACCATTCCCTCTTTCCTTCTGTCCTTTTATGTCCTGATGATTAAAAGCAAAAAGACCATCAATTTTAAAACACATAGTGGTGCTTATTTTTTTCTTTGTTTTGTTTTTTTTCCCTTTGGCACAGAGATAGTTCCAGTCGGGATCATTGCGGGCGGCACCGTCGGCTGTTCGATTCTGCTTCTCCTGTGTTTACTAGCGTTAGTGCTGTTTTTGTACCGGCAACGTAAAGGAAGTAAGTTATCAAAGCCCATGAAAAGAGTTCTCTTACACCTTTTATCATAATTGGGTATTAATAAAATTATTTATTTATACATTACAGTTCAAAAGTTTGAGATCAGATTTTTTTTTAATGTTTATCAGTGTTTACAAGTGCTCACCAAGGTTGAATTTATTTGAAATATTATTACATAATAATAATATGTAATAATTATTATTATTGAATTATTACATATGTAAAAATTATTATTATTACATACATTACATGTAATATTATATTATTATATTATAATATGTAATAATTATTATTATTGAATTATTACATAATAATAATAATAATAATAATAATATGTGATAATTATTAGTATTGAATTTATGTGAAATATTATTACAATTGAAAATTACTGTTTTTCATAACTAAAATGGCATTCAATTATTTTAAATAGTGTGTAATTGTTTTCACAGTCACTTTTGATCAATTTAATTTTTCCCTTCATCAGTACTGTGAATTATTTAATTCTATTATTAAAGACTTTTTATAATGATTTGTCAACCAGGGGTGCGTTTCCCGAAAGCATAATTAGTGTCGCAAGTTCAGTCAAGTCTTTATCAGCATAGTTCAACATTCGCAAACAGCATCATAAAATTGTGTGGTTGGAACAACAGATCTGGACCATGTAATTAGCATAGTTTCTTGTTTGAGTGACATGTGGACTTAATAAATCCTTATCTTTAGCAAAAATAAGTGAGACAGGCTTTGTGAAACAGTCGTGACTAGCTAGTTGATTTCTTTACTAGTACTAGTCGCACCCCTGTCTAGTGAGCTGTGTAAAAATAAATCGAATCCAACAATAATCTGAAACGGCTAGTCTTTTAAACAGCAACATGTAATTTATCTTTGAGAATGTAGAAGCAAAAGTGCCTTTAAATACTTGAAAAACCCCAAGGCCAATCAGCCATATTTCAGAACATAAATAATGGCCACAAAGATGTCAAAAAGCATGCTCGTAGCAGCAATAAATCCGAGGTTTACCGAGATGTTTACTTTCCAGGTCGTCGAGGGGTCACGCTCGGCAAGCCAGATATCAAGGTAGAGACCATAAACAAAGAGACCCACAGCCTGGAGGAAGACTCGGGTAGCGTCTCCACTGCGACACGCATGGTTAAGGCCATGTACTCTGTGAGTACTTCTGACTACACAACACCACAGCAATAACTGGAGGATGTAGAGGGACTTTGAGATTGTGAAGTATAACAGTTTCATTATTTAAAGTGATCCTGAAAACAAACTTTTTTTGTTAGGTCACTTTAGACATAATACTAGTGATTTTGCAACTACATGTCAACTAGCAGTCAGAGTATTAGTATAGTTTTCTGCTTAATATCTGCTGCTAACACTTTATGTTGATGATCCCATAACAGGCATTCTACTGAACATGTAACTCAACCTAACCGTCTACTAATGAGAGTTTTATTAGTTTATAACTAGAATGATTTGGACTGCCCTGTATGGCATTAAAGGGATAGTTCACTTTGAAATTAAGTTTTGGTATGTTTTATCTTACCTCAAGGGCATCCAACATGTAGGTGTCTTTGTTTTTGGAGTAGTTTCAATTTTGATATTTTTAGGTCAAACCGTTCTTGTCTGTCAGTCATATAATGGAGGTCTATGGTCACCACCTCAAAGAGCATGCACAGAGAAGTCCAAATTAAACATGATTTATTGACTCGCAAATGTGAAACGAGCGGTTTGTGAGAAAACGAACAGTATTTATATCGTTTTTACCTCTTGTAATCACAGACCGAAGCACCCGTGCCTTCATATCACTTGGACGTGGCTGTGGTTACAAGAAGTAAAAGGGATATAAATACTGTTCATTTTCTCACACAAACTGCTCGTTTCGTGTCTTAGGCCATCAATGTGTACTTACATTTACGAGTCATTAAATCATGTTTAATTTGGACTTCTCTGTGCATGCTCTTTGAGGTGGTGACCATAGACTTCCATTATATGACTGACAGACAAGAACGGTTTGACCTACACATATCAAAATTGAAAATACTGCTGAAACAAAGACACCTACATCTTGGATGCCCTTGAGGTAAGCTAAAACATGGCAAAAATTAATTTCAAAGTGAACTATGCCTTTAAATAATGTTGTAAGTTAAAACTCATGACCGGTTCAGTTGCTCACAATATATTATAATTTATCATTCTGACAAGATTTAGGAAGGATAATTATTATACTATTAATTATTCATAGTACTATGGTAATATTAAGTAAAAATGTATCTTGATTCAATGTGTCTTTTTCCATAATGCTGAAATACACACTTTAACATTTCACAAAAATTAAGTATTAATCAACCTTACTTCCTCCAATGTATTTCCTCTTAAATAACATTTCCGAAGCTCAAATTAATCCTTGTTCTCTCTCAACCTCCCTCTCTTCCTTTATATCCTTCCTCTCTTTTCCTCTTCTCATCTCCTGTTGGTTTTCCTCCCCTCTTACGTTGCATCTCTCTCCCCCTCTTGGTTGCTCTCTTGTCGTTTATGGTTTAGTTTTTACCTTCTGTGACCCTCTCTCCCTCCTCCCAGCCTTTTAAGGATGACATTGACCTCAAACAGGAGTTACGCAGTGACACGCTGGACACGCGCCAGGACTATGAGCTCAAGGTGAACAGACACACTTCCGATGCTTCACACACTAACACAAGTGATATATGACCTGTACTGCGCTTTAACAAAAACATGCAGCTTCTATAGACCTCGTCAGGCAGGTTCCACACGCTAAAAATCCCATTCATTTCTCCGTAGAGAAATTAGCAACTCCGTATAAACTATCGATATTTATTTTTTGATTATAGAAAATGGCGTAACACTTTTTTTCATATACCGTTTACTTTCTTTGTTTTAATAGTTCTATTAAACAAGAGACCTGTTCAGTGGTTAGTGCTCCGTCAAAATAAAAGTCCCACATTCCAAAACTAGGGCTGTGCAAAAGTTAATTGCGATTAATCGCATCCAAAATAAAAGTCTGTGTTTACATAATATATTTGTGTGTGATGTATATATAAATACCTATGCATGCACGTATATATTTAAGAATTATTTGCACTTAAATTCTGTATATATTTATAAATACATAATCTATACTATATATATATTTTATATATGAATAACACATTTTCTTAAATATATATATATATGCATGTGTGTGTATTTATATATACAAAATAATTATATACAGCACACACAAATATATTATGTAAACACAGACTTTTATTTTGGATGCGATTAATCGCAATTAATTTTTGCACAGCCCTATCCAAAACACATCGGACAAACTTTTCAGCTTTTTTTTTTTTTTTTTAAATGCTAGTTTAGAAGCCATAAGTGTAATTCTAACTATATTTTTTAATAAAACATGCTGATTTGTTGAATTCCTGATGAAGAACTTCCCTATAATCTTTAAAAAATTCCTAAGATATTTTATTGCTAAAATTTATAGTTTTTAATTAATAATATATAGTTAACCGTTTTATAATGTAGTGCAAAGTGTCATCTGATTATGTTTTGACGTTTGCAGTGCTTCATAAAATTTGTAGTTTATTTTACCATAAAATTACATTTATTTTGTTATGTTCAAGAAATTTGTGTAACATTGTTTTTTCCCCGCTGGTTACTTTTTTTTGTTTTAAAACGCTTGTAATGTTAGTCACTTGGTTGTTTTGTTTGGTTCGGTTCAGTTCATGGCTTCAGTTCTCTTTTCTAAACTCATGGGAAAAATATTTCCAGAACCAAGACTGTGGTTCTTATAGATTTCGTTTCTACAGTGGGGTCTGGAAGAATCTCTTATGCTCACCATAGTAATATTGTGAAATTAAACCATTACTCCAGTCTTCAGTGTCACATGATCCTTTAGGAATCATTCTAACATGAAGATTTTTATTATTATCAATATTGAAAGCAGTTAATAATAATTTTTTTGTGGAAAAGTGATACATTTGTTTCCAGGAGTGTTTGATGAATATAAAGCAATTTTATCGCTTTTAATTTAACGCCTTAATAAAATTATTTGAACTTTCCGACACACCGCGATTTTAGTTTTGAACAAATTTCACTGAAGGTGTTATCTTTTTTTACAGGACCCAACAAACGGCTACTACAACGTGCGAGCTTCCACCCACGATGAGGGACGTCCCGCCTCCCGATCCATGCACTACTCAGACTATCGCACCTCGGGCCAGCCAGGGGGCGCTGCGTCCGTCGTTAGCAGTAGCTCAGGAGCTCCAGGAGCCACGGCAGGTCCGGGAACACCGAGCAGTTTGGCTCCGGGGTCACGAGCGGGCTGCTACGACCCTCGACCTCCCTCCAGACTCTCACACAACAGCTATGCCCAATTCAACACGTTCACCCGCGCGGGGCAGTCCCAGCAGCCTCCGCCCAGTTCTGGCCCACAGACTAGCGACTTCCCTTCTGAATGCAGCCTCTTGGACTCGACCGCACAGCTCGGATATGAGAATTACGGCTACCCGTCGCACTATCCGGCATTTCGGATGGGTTTCGCTCCGCCCAGCCTCGCCCCGTTGGAAGGCGGGCCGGCTTATGAGATGTACGGGGTCGGGCCGAGCGTCGGCGCAGGAGGCGGTACCGGGACCCCAGAAACTGGACTTGGGAAATATGGCAGTTCCACACGGTTCTCATACACCTCCCAGCATTCCGACTATTCCCACCGACACACACAGAGGATGCAGACACATGTGTAAGAGAGAAGCATCCCGTGTACGTAACACCACACACACTTACACAGTTACACAGGACGGAGATAATGAATGAACCACAGATTAACATGGCAGGGTGGACGAGCGAAGTAAACACAGGCCGAGGAAAGAGAACGGGATGAAGCGTTTGTTTCTCAGCTGCAGGAGCTGAAAGCGAAAGTCACAATCAAGAAAGACTGTTGTTTCGAAATTATCTAATCGATAAATTCTGATTTCTTTTCCTGAGAAATGAAGGGTGCCTCTTATAGGCTTCTAGTCTCTCTCTCTCACAGAGATGGTCATATGAGATACATGTATGAATTCTCTTCAATGGCTTCTTCAGCTTCTCTCCTTAAGCTTAGTCTAGTTTAAAATGGTGTTTAATGCCAAACTGCACAATGTACAGTAAGGTCTAAAAGTCCGATACCACCGATATTTTTTTTTTTTAGTTTGAACATATATGGAAAGTTTCAGGATTTAAATGACACAATACATAAAAAAAAACAGGGAAAGCTCAACGAAGCGTACATTTTTAAGGTTCTACACTATTTCCAGGTCACTAGTTAAATGTAAGTCCGTTTTGATCATGTGAACTACTATTTTCTTTCTTCCATTAAAGGGATAGTTCACTTTGAAATTAATTTATGTAATGTTTTAGCTTACCTCAAGGGCAATCCAAGATGTAGGTGTCTTTGATTCTGCAGTATTTTCAATTTTGATTTTTTTAGGTCAAACCGTTCTGTCAGTCATATAATGGAGGTATATGGGGTCCACCTCAAAGAGCATGCACAGAGAAGTCCAAATTAAACATGATTTAATGACTCGTAAATGTAAGTACACATTGATGGCCTAAGACACGAAACGAGCGGTTTGTGTGAGAATACAAACTTTTTTGGACTTCTCTGTGCACGCTCTTTGAGGTGGTGACCATAGACCTCCTTTATATGACTGACAGACAAGAACGGTTTGACCTAAAAAATATCAAAATTGAAACTACTGCAGAAAAAAAGACACCTACATCTTGGATGAAACTTAATTTCAAAGTGAACTATCCTTTTAAAGGCCAAGATGCTCTTGGATAATTGATTTAAATATGGTAATAATGCGTTAACCATATTTAAAGCCATTAAAGCAAGAGGCCTCAAGATGACTAAAAATTTAAGCATTAAAATAAGATAATTGTTATTTTAAGGAACCCCGCCAACGTCTTTCTTTTTTTTTTTTTTTCTTTGAAGATCCTACTAACGAAAAATCATAAGGCCTTTCCCTGCTAGGGATAATTAGGGCAGGGGGTTGTTAGAATCAAAAAAGTTTCAATCGAATTAAAGCAACTCTGTTTCCCTTATTTACAGAGTATTTAAATGAATCACGCAAGGTGATTTACTAAGGTTTGCGCTAGTATTTGCACCATTATTTACTGCCCAAAAAAGCATGTCTTAATTCCAAATGCTAATTTGCACTGCTCTTGACAGATTGTGTTGGTCATTATGGAAATGATCCGGCTTTCCACTCCCATTGGTGCAGTTTTGGGATTGCGCTCTCACGCTAATTTGCCCTGTTTAGTAAATCTGACCCATAATGGGTGAGAGATGTGTAGAACCTTTGACTCAAAAATTATAAAATTAAAAATTATAAATTTTTAGGCCGCACTGTAATATCCAATCATTTTTCCATTTATTCGTTAATGAAAGTCTGCGTTTGACAAAAGAGAAAAAGAGCACATGATACTCATACAATACTCTTGATCACCAAAGCAACATGTTTTTTTTTTTTTTTGTGTAAGTCAGCATCGACCTGGCTATCCAGCTTGCTGAGCTACCTCGATAAACAGGTTAGTAGCCTTCTTGTGGATCGACCCACTCGCGCCAGTGCATCTCCATTTAAAAAGCACTTTTGAGCATTTGCAATAAAAACACATTACCCTTTAAAGTTCAACGCGACGGAGACCAGTCGAGGAAGCCATTCAACCGTTTTCAGACATGGCCATTTAGTTGACTATCGTAAAAATAGTTCAGAACCATGGAATATATATAAAACTATATACATATTCATATACAGGAATGCCCCACTCTTTTCCATGGTGCTTTTGTTGTGGGGTCATTGTTTGCACTGCATTCCAGTATTCTAGCTTAGATTACCCTCATAATCGATATGTAATCTCTCATTTGCACACTAGGATAGAGCGTTTTCTCTCTATGTTTTGAATATTACCGAAAATCTTCTTTTTTTAATGTCATATTTCTGTAAGTGATTCTGGACCAAAGGTTCAACGTTAGAGTATCAGTCTTTATTTGGGTGATATTCACCTCAACGAACAAGAAAATATGCAGATTTGTTTGTTTATCGTTGTTTGCGAATTTATTCGGTCGCTTTTTTTCTCTCTCTCTTTTTTGTTTTGAGGGTTGGGAACAGCAGAGAAGGTCTTAAACTGATCCAGCCTTAGGTATCCAATCTCACCCTCACTGATCTGAGATCAGGCTGCTATCACATTCGTCTTAAAGATAACGAAGATCAAATTGGAGCTAATTTAAGGTCCGAGGTCTGGAGTGGCAACGTCTCACGCAAGTTTGAGATCGATCGGAGAGTCTTTCACTCGCTCATTCACACAGACTGACACACACCTAATATTTGTGCCAAACACAGACGACAAACTTGAAGTATTTTTCCGCCAATTTCGAAAAGCTACCTTACGGGGACCAGTCAGAGATGGTCTATGGGTATGAACCGTCTTCAACGGGTTTTGAAGGATGCCGTCGTCAAAGCAATGAGGGATGAGGATGAAGACAATCCCTAAGACAAGTGAGATACTAGTTTTCGTCTTCGTCCACGTTTCAAACGAACCCTGTAAATACTTCCTATGTGTAATTCCGACTTCTAGTATTATTTGACATCGATCCAAATGTGATGCACTCTTTAAATGCAGCATTGTTACGTTTTTAAATGCGATGGTACTTTCGGACTCGGTGCGGTACAGAGCCAACGATTGGTTGGAGCCAGTACGATTTCAAGAGTGTTCGGGAAGATCCCATCCGGAAACATCCTTTATGGGGAAATCTTGTGGGACATCATGTGACCCGCTGGACAGTATTTGCATTCCCCGCCCCATCTAAGAACTTGAAGCTCCATGAAGACGAGAAAGAAGGAATATATGAAGGAGTGAATAAAAATAAAGAGTGGCCTTAGGAAAACATGACTTTTATATTCCCTCACTTTATAAAGCGGCTTTAGGCCAGAGGAGTGTGTGCAGATGAAGGTATGCGTGTTTTTGTGCGAGTGCGATTGAGTATATGAAAACCTTTATGTAGTCCGTTCATTTACTTCTCTCACGTTCCTGCTCCAATACTTTTCTTCTGCTGGTAGGAGTGTATCCTGTATAATTGTGTCTTAGAAAATAAACGTTGACCTTACTGTACTGTTCTTGGTAGCTGAAAAATGTTTGACAGATGTACAACAAAAGTTATTGATTTTTTTTTTTTTATTTCCCTTTGATTTTTTCCAATATTTTTTAAAAATGTTACGTAATTATTTTTTCACAGTATATCAGAAATAAAAGCACTGTTTTTCTAAGAATCAATGAAGCATTGAATGTGTGGTTTATATATCAATTTACTGTGTTTGGGAATGTTATTTCTAACATTAGTTTTAGGGCTAGTCAAATTAATCGTGATTAATCGCATCAAAATAAAAGTTTGTGTTTACATAATATATACTGTATATGTGGGTGCACTGTATAATTATTATATATATATATATATATATATATACACACATGCTTGTATATATTTAAGAAATATTTTCATGTATATACTGTATATAGATTTATGTATAATTTATATTATATATAAATATTTTATATATAAATCATATTTTTTCTTAAATATACAAGCATGTGTATATATATATATATATATATATATATACAAAATAATTATACACAGTGCACCCACATATATTATGTAAACACAAACTTTTAGTTTGGATGCGATTAATCGTTGACAGCTCTAGTTTAATTACAAACTGGTGTCAGCTTTAAGATATAAAAATATGAGAACATTTTTGTTTATAGAGCCACATACCTTTTTCAAGAATACAGTAATATAGGCCAAGTTTTAATGCTGTTTTTAAAGAATATTGTATATTGTATTATACAAAAAATTGTATAGTCTCTTAAAGTACAATAATATTGTGACATTTTCAATTTAAAATAGCTGTTTTCTATTTAAATATATCTTAAAATGTAAATTTTCAGCATCATTACTCCAGTCTTCAGTGTCCCATGATCCTTCAGAAATCATTCTAATATGCTGATTTGTTGCTCATGAAACATTTCTCATTATTATCAATGTTAAAAACGGTTGTGCTGCTTAATATTTTTGTGGAAACTACCATGTGTTTTTTTTTCCAGGATTCTTTGTTGAACAAAAAGTTCGAACAAACAGCATTTTGAAATGGAAATCTTTTTTAACGTTATGAAAGTCTTTACTGTCACAAGTATAGAAAGTATTATATTATATATATCTTTTTTTTTAAAATTATATCTTACTACACCGAACTTTTGAACGTGGTGTAGGCTACAAATGTATGCTATAAATATTATATCAACGAAGTATCAGTAGCTGTCGGCTACTGTAACAGTAAGGTGATTGGATCTTTTAGTTCGTGAATTGAGCGCAAGAGTCGATTCGTTAATTAAGACAGTCAGTTCGATGGACTGGCCTCAGACCTCGGTGTCCAGAGTTTAGCTCCTTATTTGCCTCAACACACTGAACTGAAGTCTCTAGTATGCCTAGTAAGCAGTGACCCTCTATGGAGCAGGATTGGGCAGGACACCCCTGGTCAAATTCATTGAAAATCAAGTGCAACCGACTCAAAAGAACGATTCGCTCAAGAATCGAATTGGTTCGGTTCATGTGTCTGATTCGATAATCCGGTTGCAACGAATCTTCAGAAAGAGATTTTAGTGGAAGACTACAAGTACTTTTAAATTCCACATCAGCAGTTGCACGTATGTATCCATGAAACTATAACTGCAGAGTCGACGGACACCTAGTGGCATTTGTGCGTATTTATAATGCGCACTGAACTTACGGCTTTAACCCTCCCGCCGGCAGATGGCGACAGAGCCGCAGTAAAACTATCCTCCGTTACGAGATCAGCGCAGAAACAGCCGGTTGCTGACAGCAGGGAAGATGGCGGCGACAATGCTGAGGTCGCTCTCCAGACTCGGACGTCCTTCAGTCATTTTAAACAGTAACCTCAGCACTCCAGCCTGTGCTCTGCTTCAGAAGAGGTACTCACATTATTGTTACCAGTAGCGTGAAATTTAAGCTTTGGTTTCGTTAGATAGCGGCTTGTTTCTGCCAATGATATCAGGATTAGATAACCAGTGTTTGCTGCGACTTCGAGTTTCTGTCGGGCAATGTTACTTAACTGTGCCTGTTAACGTTAATTCTTCTCATTATTGCATGACACTGTTTAATTGCCATTTCCCCCTTCCAACAATGTTTTGATTAACTGCTGAAAATTAGCATTTAACGTTAGCCGATGGAGATGAAACATGAGCAGTAAACAAACACCTCCTAGTTTCAAACATGGATTTAAGATTTCGTCGTCTTTTTTTTCAAAAAATACTTGTACATCTGCTTTGCTTTATGTTTTGAAATGTTTGGCAACGCAAACACCTTAATATCTGTAGAAAGGGTGGCCTATAAAAAGTACTGAAGCCACACTGAATGTCATTGCATTAACATTAGATAACAAAACATCTAAGTTAGTCAAATGGCATTTATTTTTGAGGGGGGGAAGCACAAGCCCCGTTTTCCAGCTAAACATTTCAGTCAAATGTGTTTTGTTGTTGTTGTTTTAATTTTTTTAACGATTAAAATATTTCAAAATGAAAGTTTTGGGCACTTTTTTTTAAAGAGAAATCAAAATTATTATTAGTTTTTTTGTGGAATATTGCATGAATTATCTGTGCTCTGCACATAATTTTAAATATATAATAATATAATAATAAATAATCTTCATGTGCCCTCGTAATCTTTAATCAAAACGACTTCTCTGATGTGTTTACTGACATGAGGGCGGGACAACCTGTCTGTCACTCACATGAGATCGGCCAATAGCAAAACACAACAATCCAATTAAGTCATAATTGACAAAATCAACTCCCACCCTACTTTTTTTCCCTTGTTCTAGAAGTTTTTTAACTCGGATGTGTCACAATATGGAAGAAAAGATTCACAACTTTTCATGCCGATTTGAAAAATTAATAGTTTTATGGCATTAGATAATTCATAATTTATAAGTGTGGCTTACAAATACATGAGGCCACTGTGTAAATGTGGACACCTTGAAATTTTGTAAACTCGCACTCGCAATACTTGTTCTTGAAGTTTGTGTGTATATTATGTGTGCGAGTCAATAAAAATTCTCTTTTTTTTGTAGTATAAGTGGTCTACAGTCTAATTATATATTAAGTACTGAGTAATATTAAGCAACTACATGTACTTAGTATAGGGTTAGGGTAGGATTAGGATAGTTGCATGTAATTATGCATATTACTATGGTAAGTAAATGTAACAAGGACACTGTAACAAAGTGTTACCCATTTTTTAGGTATCTTTGTTACACTGTACTTATACATTAAATACTGAGTAATATTAAGTAACTACATGTACTTTACTATAGGGTTTGGTTTAGGGTTAGTCGCATGTAAATATGCACAATTTCTGGTTATTTAGTAACTTCATGTAACATGTATCAATGACATTGTCGAATACAGTGTTACCGTACATAGTGTTTAGTGTGTCATTTGGGACTCAACTAATGTGCGTTTCCTGTCTGTCCAGGCAGAAGCAATGGCAGCCAGATGTGGAGTGGGCAGAGCAGTACGCTGGAGCCGTGATGTACCCCAGCGCCATCACTGAGAAGTGGGTTCCTCCGCCTTGGAACGGTTGGTTTGATTTTGGCATAGTGACTTCCATATTTACACAATCACCATTATAAGGCCAACCACAATATTGAAAAGATCTTCATCTTTTTCAGATAAGGACCCACCAGCTGAGAAGGAGGTGTCCAACCTCACCATCAACTTCGGCCCTCAGCACCCGGCGGCTCATGGAGTGCTGCGTCTGGTGATGGAGCTCAGCGGAGAGTCGGTGAAGAAGTGCGACCCTCACATCGGCCTCCTGCACCGCGGCACAGAGAAACTCATTGAGTACAAGACGTATTTACAGGTAATTAGGACACTATAATATCAACTGCTTAATTCAGTGTGCAAATATGACATTTATATTCTAAAATAGAAGGTAGAAAATATTTGAGCCAGACCGATATTATCGGCCGATATTAGGCATTTTCCATAATATCGGTATCGGCAGTTATAATGGCCGATAAATTAATATTTAAAAAATAAAATAAAAACGGAAGAAACTCGCTTCAATCATCTCTCCTTGGCCTGTTATATTGAAAATGTATGTTTTACAATTTGCAGTATGATGTTATCTATTGCTAAATTATGGCTCATCATAGACTAGCTAACCACAAAGCAAGCTAATGCCACTATCATCAGTGGAAGACCGCTAACGTTAACATTAATGAGCTTGGAAACCACATATAACTTTTTCTGCCTAAATAAAGTAATGATTACTGTATTTATAACTAGCATATCTCTAGTTACAGTCCCTGCATTGTAAAATGTAAGTTATACTTGCGAGGAGTGAACATTTAGACACAGAGAAAAAGTATCAAACGTATCTTGTGCAGAAAAGTTAGCTTTTCTTTTACATGTGTGTGAAATCCAATAATATTTAACAAAAAAAAAATATCGGCCGATATATCGGATTTTAAAACCCAAAAATATTTGCATCGGTATCGGCCTTCAAAATCCTTTATCGGTCGGGCTCTAGAAAATATTGAAGGAGATTGGTATGAAGATGTGAAATGAACTTTGTCTTATTAAATTTGTGTATTAAGAAAAACTTCATGGACAAAGTTTTTCTTTTGGGGCATTTGTGATATATTTATGCAATACTCAGCATATCACAAAGTGTTTAAATCATATAAAATCAATCGTGGCATAAGAATCGTGATCATATCATATCGTAGGGCCTTTTTCCTCTGTAACATAAATACACAGCCACTTAATTCATGGAAAAACATTTTGTTTTGTTGCAAAATGTAGCTATATTATTGCCTAACACTTTATATAAAGTGGGATCCACGACCACATCGTGGCGCTCTATTGATACAATTTACATCTTTAATGTAATATTAGTCAAACTGTCTGTTGAGCTTTAAATTATAGAAATGTTATGCTGTTATTAATGTTATACGTCATTAATAAGCTGTCATTTATGATGTCTGTGATCATATATTATTGTTTGTAATGCTGTTTTGTGTGTTTGTGTTGCTCTAGGCACTTCCATACTTCGACAGGCTTGACTACGTGTCCATGATGTGTAATGAGCAGGCATATTCTCTAGCTGTGGAAAAGCTTCTTAACATCCAGGCTCCGCCCCGTGCACAGTGGATCAGAGGTGAGGAACAGAAACTAAAACACTTTCAATCTGGTTTGCATTCAGTAATCCAAACGAGATTTAAACCAATTCATTTTGCTAAATGAAATCCCCATAAATGTGCATAAATGATGTGACAGTTCCACGAGGAACTGAGTTTGCAGTGATTGGTTTTGAATGTGTCTTGATTGGCTATATCAGCTGCATAAATGTGTTATATGGCCTCTGCAGTGCTGTATGGAGAAATGACCCGTATCCTGAACCACATCATGGGCGTCACCACCCACGCCCTTGACATCGGTGCCATGACTCCCTTCTTCTGGTTGTTTGAGGAGAGAGAGAAGGTAAAAACATTTATTTGTTTTTACAGAAAAGTAAATATTAGGGATCGACCGATATGGATTTTTTAGTGCCGATACCGATACCGATTTTTTCCCCATCAGCCTTAGCCGATGACCGATACGGGCTGCCGATTTTCTTGAGCCGATATTTGGAGCCGATACATTTTGCTCCCTCAATTTACATCTTAAAAATAACATGATGTTAACAAATGTTACAGGTCTCAATTTAATAAAAGTAACATTTAATTAACTTCAAAAATTAATATTTAACAAATAGTAAAAACATGTGAGGTAGAACAAGAAGAAGTAGATAAACAATTTAACAAATATTAAAAACATAAAGTAGAACAAAAAAAGTTCAGTGCTGAAAATAAATATTTAAGCATAAATTAAATAATTACACTATTGCACACAGTAGCAACTAGCATAATAAAGTGCACAGTGCACACTGTACTTCATTTTAAAAGAAACGAACTATATACTGCATGGTTTCAATTTTTCTACATAAAATAAAATGAGCATGTCTAGTCTCTTTATATCACTGCGATGGCGAGGGAGACACACACCACACGCGTCCAAACCTCAGCCAGGAGAGCGCTGAATAAATCTCCCACAAAAAACACTGAACAACGTTGGCATTACTTAATCCTATGACCAGTGTTCGTTACAGCACCCGTATGCATACTAGGGCTGTCAAAATTACTCAAATGGCGTTTGCATATTCCCTCTAAAAAACATATTCGAACATCCCGTAGCGCGTTTTGTTGTTGGCGCGCATTACGTCAATAACAGGACACATTAATGCAAAGAGACATAACTACTAGTATTAGATAGTTTATTTGAGTTTAAACATATTTAACAACGTATTAAAAAGCAAACTAAATCAACTAATGGCCAAGACCGCAGAGCTTACTCTGTCTCGCCCTGGACTCGCTCAGGCACTCTCTCTCTCTCTCTCGCCCTCACGCTCTCTGCGCGTCGGTTAAATGAACAACAAACAAATGTTGAGTGCTAAACAAGAGTTTTGTGCAAGCAATTTAAGGTTGCGAGTCGCGACTCGTGTCCCAAATATAGCAGGCTTCAGTTCATTCAGTGATTGAAGTTTCACAGTATAGAACCGACAGTGAGCGCTCCGAGCGAGCTGTGCAGCTGTGGTAACGTTATTAGTCTGCAACCGCGAGCGTGTTTTTCCATATTCAAATATTAATTTTCACCTTCAAAATTAATACATATCCGAATGTAGAATATTCATAGACAGTCCTAATGCATACTGAACGGATAGCCTACAACTTAGCTATTTGCAGCTCCCTACAATGGCAAGCAGTTAAGTTTTATAGAAGAGGCATTCGCGTTTTCCATTTGGACCCACAAACTTGCTTAGTTGCAAGCACATAACAGTTATAGGGCGACGTGTTTCCATTTTCAAAGTGTTTGACAATATTTCAGCAGTCAAACATTTAAAAGATCCTTTGAAAGTTTAAGTTACCATTCTCGTGAAGAGCAGGTTGCACTCTGCTAGTGGGGGAGGGCGGGGCACGTGAACTGCAGCGTCTCTAGCAACACAGAGCTGCCCGTGGCCGCCTGTCTAGAAATAACGCCGGGGGAAAAAAAACTATCGGCGAACGCGCAGCGGTGTATCGGCCGATTCCGATACACGTAAAAACTTCAAATATCGGCCCGATATATCGGCCGGCCGATATATCGGTCGATCACTAGTAAATATGCATTTTGTTGGACTTTAAATGCGTTTAAAATTGTATTTTTCTGAGAACAGTAGTGTTGTAATGAGGTATAAATGAATATAAGATACATTTTTGTTTGACTGTATTGGTTTCGAATGTAATGTTTACAATGATGAGCCAAAACCAAAACCGTAATGAGCACTGCAGTCACAGGTGAAGCACATATTGTTGATAATCTCCTAACAAGGCCACATATTATAAGGTATTGGTAGTTTAGATGGAAAATAAACAATCAGTTCTCATAATCAACGTGTTGGATGCAGGATAAATGGATACAAATCTGAGATACTTTGACAAGGGCCAAATTGTTATGGCAAGGCGGCTGGGTCTGGCTATCTCAGAAATGGCAAGGTTCGCTTCAGGGGCCTGTACCATGATGGTAGTTGAACAAACTCAAGGTTGCAGGATTAGTTTCGACTTGACAAAACCAAACCAATCCGACCAGGCTTTGTTGCCTGGTACCATGATGCTGATCATCAACTTTCTCTGTCAACTCAGGCTTTGGTCCTGAGTTTAGGTGTGACACCAGTAGTGAACAGCCAATCACATGCTGAGAAAGAGTGAAACTCATTCAAAACTCATTGAAATTAATTTCTCACGAGAGAAGTAGCGCAATTCACTTATTAATAAAAGTATTAAAATATTAAGAATTAAAACAAATTTACACAGCAAGAAGAAAATAGCTGTCTGTGAAAGAGGACAACTAAAAGAAAGTCTCGCTACTGTATATCAGTGCAAGTAAAAGTTGTGAAGTTAGTTTATACAGTTGATAAAGGTAAAGAGAGAATTGAACATTTAAGCTCACATGTAGTCATTTTATAGCTTCATTTATTGATTCTAAAGCGTATTTATATTACCTTTATATACGTATTCATTTAAAATCTGCGTAATAATAATTGATGAACTGAAATTGTATGTGAGATCGTTTTAGGGTATAATAATTACAGAAATAATCTCTAAATCATACAAAAGTATTTACTAAAAGCCATGATTTTGTCTTTTAAAATCATTTGCGGTGGAGTGACTTTATCATGTCCGACATGTGACACTTTGCTCACAGCTGATTGGTCCAAGTTCGGTTTGCAACCTCTTAACCTGCCCCAGACAAGGTTAGCCGTGGAGTGTAAGTTACTATGGCGATGAACACTGCTAAAAGCCAAACCACTTTCATGGTACTTAAAACCCAGGGTTGGCACAAACTAAACTGAAACATAGCTAGGTAGCCACCCCTAAACCGGCTTCATGGTATAGGCCCCAGGTCAGCAGTGGTGAGAATTTCCCAACAGTGTCCAAGGAGGGACAAACCACAAACAGCGACAGTGTTGGGAACCCAAGGCTAATCAATGCACGAGGTTAATGAAGGCTATCCTGTCCAACCCAACAGAAGGTCTACTGTGGCACAAGATTAATCAACAAATTATCTTTAGTTTCAGCCCTATACAAGATGATACTAAACTGTTGTTTAATTGTGTGGAAGCTAGTTACCATTGAATTGTCTGTTTGTTGGTATGTTGCAGATGTTTGAGTTCTATGAGAGAGTGTCCGGAGCCAGGATGCACGCTGCATACGTCAGACCCGGTGGAGTTCATCAGGTACAGTTCATGTTTCCATCCACTTATTTGTAGAGCCCGACCGATAAAGGATTTTAAAGACCGATACCGATACAAATATTTGGGGGTTTTAAAATCCGATATATCGGCCGATATTTTATTTATTTATTTTAAACTGGACATGATAGTCACAATTTTTGTCATGCTTATTTGAGTCAAGAGAACTGATGGTGATGTTCTTTTACTTGTTATTCAAGCAATGTATGTCTCGTGACCAACTCAACAAGTGTTGCCAACAGGAACGGTGTAGAGTGCCCTCTGGTGGACAAACTATACAACTCCAACAGTCATGACATGGTTCAAGTGTGTTTCGTCCATTTTTATTTCATTTTTGAAATATTCATTTATCGGCCATGATAACTGCCGATACAGATAGTTTGGAAAATGCCTAATATCGGTCTGGCTCTACTTATTTCTATGCAAATTTTGGGATATTGCATAAAAAGATGCCAAGATTCACATGAATACTAAAAAATGAGCTTAAAAAGCTTTAATATGGGCACATCATTTTTTATTGCCATAAGAGGACATGAATAAATTACAATGGAGGCACATTTACCGTATAAATCCTCTATGCACCAAAAAAAACTCAAGCGACTTTGCTTTAACAGTGGATGTGATTGGATAACTGGACTAACCAATGGATCAGTTTCATCAGACAGCATCTCAAATGTTGGTTTGATCATTCTGAAATATGAGACAAAATCTTTCTTCAAAATGGTTGGGTTTAGTTAGAATCGTCTCACACGATTGTATTCCCAAACACAAGGTATTAGCCACCGCGCGCTAGAGAACAATGACAGCGTGTATTGCATTTCGACTGTGTGCTCTGAGGTGCTAGTCATTTATGATGAGGAGTGGCTTACCCGATTGATGCAACTTCCATTTTTATTACAGATATTTTGTGCCACTTTTTCAGTTGTTCTTTTGCCGTATTCGCAAATGTTTATTCGATATTCCAGTTTTGAGCATAAGTCGGATTTGCAAATTTGGATGGAAACATAGCTACTCATTATAAGTCAAAAGTCCTTATCTTTTCTGGTTATACTGAAATGTTAAAACTCGTCTGGCCTGCTGATCACTTTTCTTGCAGGACTTGCCTCTTGGTCTCATGGACGACATCTATGAATGGTGCAAGAACTTCTCTATTCGCATTGATGAACTTGAGGAGGTATGTGCACCGAAATGCAACCGGTTTTAATCAAGAAAAGTACTAGTTAGTTAGTATTAAATATATCTCTAAAATGTGATATTTGTCATTCTTGGCATGTAGATTAATGTTTCTTTTTCACAATGCAATGGTTTCATTTGATTGGCAGTAATTAATTATATGGAGTTTCTAAATGAATTGTTTCAGATGCTGACCAATAATCGTATCTGGAAGAACAGAACTGTTGGTATTGGTGTTATTGGGGCAGAGGATGCACTCAATTGCGGCTTCAGGTAAAACTGTATTTTTATGAAGTCGATCTGATTGGTCAGAGTCAAGTGTCTCACCTGCATACACAGAAGTTACTATAGTAGATGAGCTGACAGTAAATAATGGAGACAGACCAATTTATTTATAAATCAAACACAAACAGGATCAGAAGCAAAGTAATAATTTGTGTTCGGGTCATTTTGACCCAGAGAAAATTAAATTTTTCCTGAAAATACTAGTTAAAGTTATTGCTTTGGACTGAAAGGGTACTGCATTTGTTCACAAAGCGTATAATAGGCATGGGCGGTATCCAAATTTTCATACCGTCAAACCTCCTCCCTATTTTACCGCGGTATACGGTATTACCGCGTGACTAATTAAAAATTACGAGATAAGGCTCAGGCGGCATCACACATGATGACACGTTCAACCAGAGAGTGTCGGTTCCAATAATGCATCTAAAAGCTGTCAATCAACTATTAGAAAACAGGAGATACACATTGTCTCACACCAGAGAATGTGAGCAGAGTGGTGATATTTCCTCTAGAGAGGGCAGCGCATTTCTGAAGATCACACGCCACGAGCTCTCGACGTGAGCGGAGTGGAGCCGAGATAAAATTATTTATTAATAAACTAGTGTTTTCTATGTCAGTTGCTGCAAAGATAAAGATTGCATTGACGATGCAAACTGGCATCTTCATGGTATGAAAACACGAATAAAGAGTAGCCTAATGCACACTTCATATGAATAAGCCTATAGCAGAGAGCAGCCCATTTCTTTTAGCTTGTAATTGTTTTGTTTAAAAGTATAGACATTTCAAGCTTACTATATATATACACTTCTCAGATCATTAAGACATTTATCTTATATGCCGAGTTTCAGTTCATGTATGAATCGCGCTCCAGTCACGCGTGTCCTGATTACTATCTTTGCTTTTTATTTATTAGCCTAATCCAGGCAATTCGTTGATGAAAAAAATAAATAAATGAAGATGCAATTTATTCAAAACGAAATTCGTTTAAAAGAAAGGCTTTGTACAAAACAAAACGTAATAAGTGGTCATAATCATGTCTGACTGACCCAACGTGTTTTCTATGTCAATTGCTGCAAAGATAAGGATTGCACGCAAACTCGCATCTTCGCGGTAGTGAACGCGAATAAAGAGTAATGCACACTACATATGAATTAGCCTAAACATAAGCAGAGAGCAGCCAATTTCTTTTAGATTGTTAAAGAAGACATTTCAAGCTTACTATATATATATACACTTCTCAGATCTTGTTTCTTATATGCGAGGTTCAGTTCATGTATGAGTCGCGCTCCAGTCACGCGCCGGCGCGTGTCCTGATCACTATATTTGCTTATTATTAATTAATCCAGGCAATTCGTTGATGAAAAAAAAATTAAAATGAAGATGCAATTTATTCAAAACGAAATTCGTTTTAAAGAAAGGATTTCTACAAAACAAAACGTAATAAGTGGTCATAACCATGTCTGACTGACCCATTCCAAATGTTTTCCGATAGGCTATTGCGCATTTTATGATCTTATCTTAGTCATCTCATGAAGTTCCCTTTTCATAAAATCAACATACATAGAAAAACATCATATTATTAAAAAAATATGAAAGGAATACGTTTTTTTTTTTCAAACCTAGCTTATATTTAAGCGTCACACGGTCCGTCCCGCTGTAGACTACATGCATGTGGCGTGCATGTGGTGGTGGGGCACAATTTTCAAATAATAATCGAATAATACCAGGCAATCTTTAAATATTATTTTTGCTTGAAATGCCCATCCCTGCCAAACTGCAGAAGTCGTGTTCTTCTTCGAGACCAAGTCACTCGGTGCGCAACTTGCCCTCTCTCCCCCACTCTCTCGTCACCACACTGTCACGTCATGAGAACCAGATATAAGCATTTTAGCCATTAAATAAATTGTATTTAAAACATTGCACTTATATAGGAGACAAGGATTCCTTGTCTCCTATTTAAGTGCATTGTTTTTTTTTTTCTGACGGTATGACGATATTGAAAATGATACCGTTGCTATTTTTAGATCCCGCGGTATACGATATTACCGTAATACCGCCCAAGCCTAGCGTATAACTACTTTTCAAATGTTTTTTGACAATTTGCACACTTTTTTATGGAGAGTTTTTAGGGTCAATTTTTGGCCGGGAACACCACAAGTATAATTTTGGGCCATTTTGTACAAAATAAAAGTTTTTCAAAACAAAGCTCCTGGTCAGTGTTGGGTAAGCTACTCTAAAAAAGTAATTAATTACTAGTTACTAATTACCTCTTCAACAGTGTAATTAGATTACTACTAATTACTCTCTTTAAAAAGTATTTAATAACTTTTAATTACTAATTACTTTCAAAATCCCATATCAATCTCAACCAGCTGAATAATGCAAGGATAGACATGCATCTGTTTTAATTCTTTCAAATAAATGCTATAAAATTGCATGAATTATCCTTAAACTGACCAAGGTGGAGAAGGTTACATTATAAAAACATACTTTTTAACATCAGACAACACATTTTGATATTAAACCCACTATTGTTTTATGTCTGATCTCATGACATTTCACACTTTTTTCATACATATTTTACAATAATTCATATGAATTTGTACGAGTGCGGTCGTACAATTTAGACACCTCATAAAATGCATACGAATCGCTGTGAGATCGGATTGATCTATACACAGTATTTACCTCAATTACGTCAGAAGTAACTGTAATTAAATTACAGATAAATGAAGAGTAATCCCTTACTTTACATTTTCAAGGGAAAAGTAATTAAATTACAGTAAATAATTACTTAGTAATTAGTTAGACCCAACACTGTTCCTGGTGAAACATTAAAGTAGACGAGTGTGATCAACAGTGCAATTTTTTTAGATTTTGGGATGTTTGTCTTAAATAACGTCTTGGTGAAAAAAAAGTCAGAAATACCCGTTTATATCTTTATTTTATGACACTTTGTCTGTTTGCGTCTGTAGATTTCTCCTAAATTCATCAAACGTTGGCAATCTAAATCATCCCGCTGCTCCACGATCGCTGTCTGCACCCCGTCATCACACACACCGCTAGAAAGCTATCTCTCTCTCTCCTGTACGATGCTGTCGGATCCAAATATAGTCATTTAATCATTAAATCTTGGTATGGTGAGATTATTCATCATCACGGCTCAAGTGATGTGAAAAATCACCCACAAGTCAAGTGCAGCACTGTATGTTAATGAGATGTTAATCTTAGACCAGTGTATCTGAATACATTTATTATTAATAATAATAATAATGATGATAAAAATAACTTGGCATGTTTTATAATTATAATCATAAGTACATAAATTGAAAAGTTTACAGTTAATCCTACACAGTACAATGTAATATTCAAGTGTACAATTTAAAGAGTATTACTTTGGGTTGTGTGTGTGTGTGTGACACATAAAGAGCAGCAAAATTGACAGTGTCAACCACATAAATTAGTCATATCATTAGATTTCTTGGAACTGAATGCATCAATTTTGCAATGAAATATTACAATAGATAGTCTCAGGACCTTCCTTCTTTGGCTGTGATACTATATAATATTGTCCCTGACTACACAACAACATTGTCATTTCAAGTTGAACATCCCAGCTGTGACTATATCTGGTGTTTTAGTAATTCATACCGGTTTTGAGCCTGATAATGACAGAGTATTCATTTTTTTTTTTTTTGGGTTGAACTATCCCTTTAAAATCTGTGTATGTGATGTTGTTAATTGTATACAGCAGCCTGATTGATGTTCACTGAGGATGTACAGTATCCAGTAACTGAACTCTATTGAACGATTGTTTAAGTCGCTCTTGATCTCTTTCAGCGGAGTGATGCTCAGAGGTTCGGGTATTAAATGGGATCTGAGGAAGAGTCAACCATACGACAAATACGACGAGGTGGAGTTTGACGTGGCCGTTGGAAGTAATGGCGACTGCTACGACAGGTGACCACACATGTCGATGTTTTCTGTTTTAGATTGGGTTTAAGAGTTTCAGGAAGCTCAATGACAGGAAATCTAAATGCAAAACCACAGGCTACAAATTGGTCTTAGACTCTGCTTAGCTTTCTCACCACATATGCTGATGATATCTCGTGTGAAATGTGGAGTTCCGCTTAAAAAAAAAAAATGTCGAGAACGTGAGAAAATCCGACTAAATTTAAGCTCAAATGAGGAGTTTGTACTGTTAAAAAAACGTTAAATCACAGATTGGTTTTGAAAATGTATTTTGTTAAAATATAGAAAGTGATGCAAGTATTCCTATGCTGCCTGCTTTTATATTGGATTTTACATGAACTTTCAGATATCTGTGCCGCGTTGAGGAAATGAGGCAGTCTCTCCGTATCATGCATCAGTGTCTCAACAAAATGCCTGCTGGGGAGATTAAGGTCGATGATGCCAAAATAGCCCCACCCAAGAGATCTGAGATGAAGGTAATGTGTTTGCAAATGCATCTTATGTTCAAATGGCAAGAAATGTGATATATCGTAATGATTTGATAAGCTTATTTAAAAGTGCAATGTGTCATTTCTGCACAACAAACTGTTTTTTCTCAAACTGCATTCTCTTATGGTCAGTCATACAGCCTTGCCCCAAACTCAAGCCATTGATTGGTTGAGACCATTTTTCTCAAACAAACAATGTTTTAAAGCACCACAGTGTTAAACAAAACCTTTAAATGGCTTAATTATAATTGTCTCTTCATAATCCATGGACGTTAGCCCCTGAAGGACATCGAAGAAAGTAGTTTTTGTTTATTTGGATCCCCATTAGCCTCTGCCTAGATAGTGGCTGCTCTTCCAGGGCTCCCAGCATGTTAAAATAGACAACTACATTATTCAACAACAATTAAAGTCCAGTCAATTAAACATAAAAACCCAAAATTCATTCCAACATCAAAATCAACAATTTATTATTGTGATTTTTAAACCACATTTTATATGTTAAAATAATATGTAATATCCATGTTTTCATTCCTCAGTCCTTTGTTTTGCATTGGTTTTTGAAACGGGAAGTAAAAAACAGCCTGGTTTTAAAATTATGATTAGTACTACTATACAAAAGTTGACCGTACAGGACATTAGGAACTCTAGGCACTGACATATTTCTTATAAAACAAATCGGACATAATCATGCTATCCTTCACCAGTGGCCAGCCTAAAGTTTTATACATTCTTGTTGTATTAGCCCTGCTGTTACAGTTGAAAGTGCGGCGCTGTTTAAGTCTTTACTTGATGCCCTCGACTCACAATGTGAGAAATGCAATGTTGTGGTAAGAAAAAATTGCAAACCTCTTCATGACTAATAGACCCCTTCCTATAACTCTCACCATATTTTTGTATCTGTTTTGACCACTTAAGCCTGGTGTATAATATAACACCAGACAAGTCTTATTTCCTCTACCTGTTTAATAGGCTCGTTACACACAGATGTAACTGTGGTTTGGATTTAAAGTTAGAATTTGATCCAAACACAATGCTTTTGGTTTATGTCAAATTTAGAGTTAACTTATTATTCCACACCCACTTTACAACTAATTGAAATTCCTCCATACATGACTGTCCGTGCACACTTTAAAACAAGATGAAGATCATCGGTAAAAACAGAAAATCATAATGTTCTTAAACAACTTCCTTGAGGCTTAACACATTTTACAACTTCCATTATAAAATACACATTGTCCCCTATTAGACGGATGCATTTTAAATCAATGAACAGTATGAGAAGTACAGTTTGTCTAGCAATAATTTATGATCTAATACATCAAAAGCTCAAATCTAACAGTACTGTTATTGTCACCAATCTGAGACTATAGTTATATACTATAGTTTCCAATAGTCTACCCTTAATATGAAGCGTTACCTATAAATATGAAGGTCACGGCATTACATTTACAGTTATCTACATCATAACTCTAAGTTTTTGATATTTTAATTTTATAAAAATGTAATATACATTTATAACGCTATGATCTTACATTACCTTGGCAGTAAATAACAATCACTGCAATAACGATTTGGATTTAAATAGAAAATGTGGAAGAGTTTATGATTGGATTGTTATCGCTGTGATTATTATGTTTGTTTGGTTACAGTTCTTCTAACTCTAATTGATGGAGTGTGTAGCTTTTTATTTCTTAAACAACCATGTAGGAAGACACGTCTTGGCCATATTCCAGGATGACAATGTCAAAAAATCAGGCTCAAATTGTGGGGGGAAAAAATGAATCATTTTCACACATGAATTGGCACCAAATTCTTTGAAAGTCTCATCTCCTGTTCACTACTATAGTTTACCCAACTATGGCGACTTCCTCTTCTGAAAACCACAAAAATGTGAAAATGGTCCGTTAAGATATGAGAAAACATTTCTATTTTATAACATTAAAGTCCCCGTGAACTGGAAGTTGCAAACGACTTTTCTCCAGTGTTGTGACGTATTTCTGAGAGAAGTGGAATACTAAATGGGGCAAAATAGTGGGCGTGGCTTTTTTTTCCAACTAGCACCTGATTGGATCTAGAAAAATGGGTGTTTCATTCTAAAATGGAGGATGACGCAAGTTTACACACGCTGTCAATCAATGCTCGCTGGGCGCTCGCAAACACACAGCAGCTGTCAGTTGGAGGGGCGTGGTTATGGATGTTAAGGAGACACCAAAACCATAAAGCCTACGTCATCGGGCAAGGTCCTCCAATGCAGAGGGGAGGGGCATTTTCAAAATTTGATTAAACATTACGAAGCCAAAATTTTTTTGTGTGTGGATTGACTTGCATGTATGAATTGTTCACCATAAAACGATCAATTTAGGCAAACAAAGTGAGTATGGTCAATTTTGATTTCATGGGGACTTTAAAAGCACACTTCGCCTTTTTCACGATGTTCGTGTCCTGTAACTTAAACTAACGTCCCTCTTGTCCTGCGATGTGTTTTGTTTTCATGCAGACGTCAATGGAGTCTCTCATTCATCACTTTAAGCTGTACACCGAAGGCTACCAGGTGCCTCCAGGGGCCACGTACACCGCTGTAGAGGCCCCGAAGGTGAGTGTGACAGCAGTGACCTGCACAAGAGAAATGGTTGTTCGGTGGTTTTTGCTCTTCTTTTCATCCAGTATGGTGAGGTTTTTGGCTAATTTCTAAGTCAGCATGCACATGTGGGGAATGTGGGTTTCTGAAGTCATTGTCTCTGTGGTCCTTTGTAAAGGTGTTTTTTTGTGGTGCTGTTTTTAATCCAACAGTGCCGCAGCACAGCACACGACCAGTGTATGTCTTATTCACGAATAAATAACTCTTACGATCTAGCCTTTATGTTAAGACCTCGTATGAACAACTAGTTAGGGCTAATCAGTCTTACTTTTTCGGTATCGATCTATGTGTTTACTGAATTAAAAATGAGTTATGAACAACCTTAAAGAAAGAAATTTGAAGTCAAATTTGTAAGACTAGTCTTAGCAGTTTATGCACATAAGGAATTAGACCCAGAATGGTTATATTCCCCATAATTCCCTTCCCTGAACTCATTTGTGTTGTGCTGCAGGGTGAGTTTGGTGTGTATCTGGTGTCGGACGGGTCCAGCCGGCCTTACCGCTGCAAGATCAAGGCACCTGGCTTTGCTCACTTGGTAATTAAATTAGTAATTGTTAAGGCACACACTAAAAATAATACACATTATAAATGTATGAATAATTAAAAGAACATTCACAACAATACAAAAGTTTGGGGTCAGAAAATCTTTTATGTTTTTGTAAAGTCTCTTATGCTCATTAAGACTGCATGTGTTTGATTAAAAATACAGTAAAACAGTATTATTACAATCTTTGAATATATTTTTTTAAGTGTAATTTATTCCTGTGAATTTTCAGCATCATTAGTGTCACATGATCCTTCAGAAATCATGCTGATTTGCTGCTCAGAAACATTTTTTATTATTATAAATGTTGAAAACAGTTTACAAAGTCTGATTAATTTTGTAGAAGCCATGAGAAACTCTTTCAGGATTGTCCGCATTTGTGTCAATTTAATGCATTATCGATTATTCTTTGCATTAATGTAAAGTAATAATTCCTTTTTCTTCAAAAAAAAAAAGTCATAGTTAAATTAGTGTCCCCAATCTTTTGAATAGTAGTGTATGTAAAAAAAGCTGCAAATACAGCAGGTTTGACCTTTTTCCTGTTTGTGTTGTGATGTCACCAAATGATGTGGTCTGTTTCTCTCAGGCTGGCTTAGATAAGATGTCTAAAGGACATATGCTTGCTGACGTGGTGGCAATCATCGGTAAGAACTAGTTCTTCACTCTCTTCTAGTTCAACATCTCAGTTCTGTCTGCTTTTTTAGTAAATACAGAGATTTGCATGTCACATCAATTTGTTGCTGAACTGCACATTTTTTTGAAGTATGAAAATTAAACGAAAAGGCCGGTAACAGTTGATGATAATAAAAAATATTTATTAGTGCTTTCAATCGATTAAATAAAATTAACTAAAATATATTTCTCTATTGTAATACTTTCCACAATGAATCTCTAAGATAATGTAGAAACAACAAAGACGGTACATTTATAATGCTCTTTTTTTTTTACTAAATTATCACACATTTTTTTGTAATGAATCGCACCTACCATTAAAGTTTTTAATATGCATGTACTGTAATACTTTTCACAATGAATCTATGTAGAAATGTAGATAATGATAATGTAGAAATACAGTACATTTAAATATTAAATGGCATCTTTTTGCTGAGCACTACGAATGAAGGCCAGGATCTCTGATACTGATGTCTCAATTACATGAATTTTAATTCCCCCTCAATTTTAGCCCTTAGTTATAGCCATTCAACGTTACAGTAAATTGAAAGTTATCAGTTTTAACATTAAATAGGCTTTAAAATATATAAAAACTTTTAATTTAAGCAAACTTAAAACAATCTTCACATAAACCCATTATAATAAATGTCACATTTAGCAGTGCCCTTCAATATATACAGCTTGATGCTAAGGGTTTTTTGTTTTTTACAGATTTTTACTTGCCCTGCTAAAATGCACAAAGTTATTGTTTTTGTTGTTTTTGACCCATATAACCTTAAAACTGCAAAAATTATAAAATGAACAGGCCTATAGACTAATCGGTAACACTTTACTTGAAGGGGTGTGCATAAGACTGACATGACACCTTCATAATCATGACATGACGTATGTCTTGAATATGAAGGAAGTTTTTTGCATGTTTATGACTGTCATTAAGTGTCATTCGCTCAGTTATGACATTTTTAATGCAAATATGACATTGTTTGAGATTTCTTTATGATACCTTGACATAAACCAATACATCATAACCTGTCAGTGTCTTTGTCATGACAACTTGACATTACTAAGACAACACAGCCTGTCATAAACATGACATAGCAGATTAATGATCAAACTTAAGAAACCACTTAGCATTATGGGTTAATATGGTTGGTTTTGACATTGGCTGTCATGAGGCCATTATGACCTTTTCAATTTATACCAATTTGATGGCGCAGTGGATAAGACACATGCCTTTGGTGTGAGAGACCCGGGTTCGAATCCACTGCGAGACACCAATGTGTCCCTGAGCAAGACACTTAACCCCTAGTTGCTCCAGAGGCGTGCGACCTCTGACATAGATATCAATTGTAAGTCGCTTTGGATAAAAGCGTCAGCTAAATTAATAAATGTAAATGTACTACTGTAGTTAAGGTCAGGTTATAATGACCTCATGACAGCCAATGTCAAAAACCAGCCACCTGACAGTTTAATGTAATGTTAACCCATAAAGCTAAGTGGTTTCTTAAGTTTGATAATTAATCTGCCATGTCATGTTTGACATATTTATGACAATTTGTTGTCTTGGTAATGATAAGTTGTGGTCATGATGTATTGGTTTATGTTAAGTTGTCATAACAAAGACATCTAAAGATGTCATAACTGAGAGAATGACACTTAATGACAGTTGTCATAAACATCCATAAAACTTGTCAGTCATGTCATGATTATGAAGGTGTCATGTCAGTCTTCAAGTGAAGTGTGCATAAGTGTGCAAAGTAAAGTATTCATTCTAAATATAAGAGAAAAGCAGAGTTCACTTCACACCACAACTATAATGATAATGGCACAGAGAAACTATATCATTGGAATCACTTTCAGAACGATTTATTTTTTCAGCTGATGACCAATAAAAACATAGAGAGCCATCAAAACCCTTTTTCGAGCATTTAAAGCGACAGACGACTTTACTGCAGTGCACGCTTAGAATAAACAGAACGATATCAACAGCTAATGTGGACGTCACGCTAATACAGAGCCACGATGATCCAGTTTACACAAATATTCTCTGTCTTTCTCCAAAGACTTCAACGATCCATTGAAGCTCATCCACATTTTGAGCTTCCTGTTATTTATATGCCTGTGAACACACAAAACAGTCAGACTGCTGTTTTATACATTCATATACTTGAAACCTTCATCATGTCCATTTCATATTCATCCATTTTGCTTGTTAATGGCATATTAAAGTTATAACAAACTCATAGATGTTGGTCAGTCCAGTGATATTATTGATTTTAAACATAACTCATGTTTTTTCAGTGAATCTTAAGTCCATCTGCAACTAAGAACAGTTTTCATCCTAAATGCATACACTTGATTTTGCAATGCAGAAGTGAGCTATTTCCGGTGAATGTGCGACCGCTATAGGGAAATAACCACTGTCACAATATTGTATCATCTATTTTGTTTTACATTATACTGTAGAAGATCATCAGCATAAAATATAGATAAATCCTCCATTATAAATCCTATCTTTTTCTTATTAGAATAACAAAGTGCTGTAAACGGTCAAACTATTTGCGCTACAAGCCAGTAGGGGTGTGGCAATATATTGCAATACAAAAATGCAACAATGCGTATTGTGGATAGTTCCCCCAAAATAAAAATTACTGTGTGAGGGGGAAAAAATTGCACAAAAGTGTCGGTGTCAGTACTACATTAAACTACTATATATATAATGTTGATTATAATGCATAATAATACATTGGGGGATATTTGTGTGTCCTGATAATGCCAAATGACTTGACCAGTAAAAAGTGTCCAGCATTATTTTAAATATATCTACATTTATTAAGTATATCTAGTCAGAAAAAGTGCAAGAATATTCGTCTAAAATAACATCAGCTTCAGAATCATGACTATTGTTATTCTGGTGTGACCATTGTCCTTGGGTTACAAGTACCGAGTCCAAGCCTATTTATTTAACCCTCTGGGGTTCTTCGTTTAACAGTCACACTCGGGGCCTTCGGGTCAAAATTGACCCGAAGGGCGGGATTCATATTTAAAAAAGAAAATCACAATTTTTTTTTTTTTTTACTTGTTTTTTTATAATATTTTTTATTTTATTTTTTGGTGTTTTGAGAAAATTTCAAAAATAAAAAAAATGTATAATTAGTATTAATGCAATAATTATGACCAAATTTCCCCCCATTGAATATAATAGAAAAAAATATATATCTTTTTATTTTTTTTAAAGCTGTATTTCATTTTGGAGTCAAGCCTAGGCCTCATAAAAGCAATTTTTGAAATTAGATGGATGTCATTTCGTGGACAAACTGAGCTTTTTAAAAATGCAAAACACATATATAATCTGAATTTTTTTGGTGTGTTTGTGTATAAAGGTGTGTTTGTGTGTGGATGTGTCTGTTTTGCACTCTTGATGTTTTATAGATTCACCCCTTCACTGTTGTGTGCTTTTTTTCAAGATCGTTGCTGATTTGTAGATCGTACGCACAAAAAAACTCCGTATTTTCACATTTTTGCCAATTTCCCATTCATTTCCTATTGACCCGAAGGTCCTGAGCGTGACTATTTTACGACCACTTAGACTTTTCAAATCCTGTCCCCAATTTTTTTGGGTGTTCATATACCAAGTACCATTAAAGTCACCAAGTTTCGGACCATTCCGTTGAAGCTACGATTTTTAACATTTTTTTATTTAAACGCCTATTTGAACCCCCGGGGGTTAAACCCACAATGTAATATCAAAGTTAGCATTTTATTCAACAGTACCTTTTACCACATGTCTTGGAGTATCGCAATAATATCGTATCGTGAGTTCAATATCGTAAAATGTATCGAATCGTGACATGAGGGTATCGTTACACCCCTACAAGCCAGTGTATTTCGAATTACAACACCACTTTAAAATAAAATGGTAAAAATACCAGTTTGCGATGAAATATAGGCCTAACTGGAAGAGGGTGAAACTGGAAGCCAGACAAATTGAAATTAATTAGAAAAATAAGGTGGCTAGTAGTGATGTCAACAGAGGAAGTATAAGGGATATTGCCGTTCAGCCTGCCATTTCCTCTAAGTATGAAACTGTTAACATTTTTCTTAATGCATTGTTAATGAAAATTAAACTGGGATAGGATGAAGAATAAAAGACACTTTTTTGCAGAAATATCTTCACAGTTACAATGGTGACCTGAAACAACCTGTCGTCTCTACCCACAGGCACTCAGGACATCGTGTTTGGTGAAGTGGACCGTTGAGGAGTGTCTGATGATGATCCTGTCTGTGCGATCCATTCTAGTGATGTTACGACAGAAGTACCTCTTATTTCTCTGTGTAAATGCTTATGAAACCTAATAAATATTTTAAAACTTGGGAAAAGCACAATTTCTTTTTCTTTAAATTCAGTGGTTGCTTTTATTACTAATGTGACACGCAAACAAGGAAGGCCACATTACAAGTGCTGTAACACGTATAACGAAAAAGTACTAATGCGACACAGAATCTATAAATGAAAAAATGCAATTAAACGGTTTTAAAGCAGCCATAGGGTCAAATACTGATTCAGCATTTCCAAGGATCTGCGGTCTGAAGCACATCACATGGCTTTCGGCCTTTTTCCTCTTCGTCACTTACGGGTGGGGGTGGTTCAAACTTCAGAACGGACATATTTTCACCACAACTTCCCTCTTGTCTGCCTCTGATGTGCTTTTCACATCTGTTCACTGAAAGTCTTCTTTGGAGGTGTGTGTCCAGTGAGGTACTCCAGCAAAGCCCAGGTTTTAGATGACGATGATGAAAGTGAGGATGCCCTTCTCTATTCTGTCTATGTGGTTCAACTTTGGCGTTGCTGGTAAGTGTTAAACGCTTTTTTATCTCATATGAGCGATGCCGATAACAAGGAATTGACTTGGTTGTGTTTTGCGCGCTCACGACGACACAGAGCTTACAGGTTGATGGACTTAAAACTTAATTTTTTTTTTATCTTTTTGAAATCGAATGTCAATTTATGAATGCTCATGTTTTATTTTAATAACTTTCCCTTATTAGGGAAGGCCTAATGGGTATTACAACATTTTAATGATGTATAACAAACTAAAGTCTAGTGTGAACCGTGGCTTTTTCATTTTTCAGGTAGTCTTTTTGCGCTTTAAACTTGTGTGTTTTTAAAGCCAAACTGTTTTGTTTCTAATTTGCTCCTACTGATGCACTAAATGAGAGTAGTGTGCTCTGACCATTTCTTAAAATGTGGAAGTATGCCAGGATTTCATACAAGGTTTTGCTTCTGTATTTTTGCCAAGTAAGTGATGCTTAAAAACCCAATGCACATTTGTCAGTCCTGCAATACAGCATTTGTGGAAAAAGTCAGAGCCTTTGTTGGTTAGTCAGTTCACTTCACATTTGTTTTTTACAAGCCTTTACAACATCAGAACATTGAAACGGTGTTTGAAATGACACTTTGTTGCCAGGAAGTCGGCTAGCCTCTCTTTATTCTGTAAACAAGGCTCGAACCACACAAATACGACCCTGTATTTCAGTGACAAATGCTAAACCAAAGTTCGCAATAACAGAATAAATGCACGGGGTAATTTCCTCAACGTATTGACTAGTGCTTGTGAAAACGGTGCTTAATTTTAGGTTCTGGCTGTGTTAGTCCTTCTAAACAAGGTTTAAAGATATGTAGTATTTTCAATAACACTTTACAATAAGGTTCATTAGTTAATGTATTAACTAACATGAACTAACAATGAGAAATACATTTTTTACAATATTTATTAATCTCTGTCAATGTTAGTTCATAAAAATCCAGCTGTTCATTGTAATAATAATGTTATCAAATACAACCTGTTACTTGATTTCAGTAATTTTAGTAAATGTTGAAATTTATATTAACTATGATTAATGCATTGGAAATATACTCTTAGTTCATGTTAACTAAGGTAGTTAACTAATGAACTTTACAGTAAAGTATTGCCGTATTTTCTGTTATTAATTTATCTTTCTCCCAGATAAAAATGTGGTTAACAAAAGCAAAGGGGAAATCAAATCATGCATCTTGAACAAACAGTATTTGTGTTGCAATGGAATGAATCATGATGTTTGAGTAGATTAATATAGCAAGTCATCGTGTCTGTTGGATCATTCAGCGCTGTATTTATTGATTGTAATTGGAGTAATAAGCGTATGGTCAGCCGATTCATGTTTGAACTTGAAGATTTCAGCGAAAAGAGAAGTAACACTATTCTGCAGGATGTGATACTAAACATCACACTTGGTCTAACTATATAGTTTTAACACTTATTAACACTTTTTAGGGCTTTAGGGCAAACGCATTGCTTTTTTGCTAAATTTTCAGTGTTTAATATCAAAAATGTTGATTTGTTGGTGTGTATTAGTGTCTGATCATTAGAAATTGCTTGTACTGTAAACATGTATTATCTTTCATATTATCAATATAATCGCATCACCAATGCTAATGATGTGATGCATATGCATCATCAGTGCATCATTTTTTTTATTTATTAATGATCATAAATTTACAGTGAATTGATCAAGTGTAAATTGATCATGTATTCAAATACATGTTACACATGTAGTTAATAGTATTAACTATAAATGATGCATAAACCCTATAAGTACATGTAGTTAATTAATAATTAGTACATATGAATTAATTAATATCACTCTTGCATATCACTTAAATGTGCGTGCAGTGCAACACACCTTAAAATAAAGTGCAACCGAGTTTATATGTGAAGCTGTGACCTATAAAACTGACTCGGGACGTTTTATATAATAACAAAAAATCATATCACTGTCAATAACTGTCATTATCTGAAGCAGGATTTATTGCGATTTTTATTTTCCTTATTATTTTCATCTTTTTAGATGCAGTGGGTATGGGCGCGCCGCAGATATGCTACATCTTGGACGCAGTTTTGTTCGTCTATGGGGTTGTTCTCACTGTCCTGTACTGCAGAATGAAGGTACTGTACATGTGATCAAACTCTTTTACAGTTTAAACTCTGAAACTCATAATCATGGCATCATTAAGTGTTCAGCCATTAAACATTGAGACTCATAATCGTGGCATCATTAAGTGTTCAATCCTTTAAACATTGAGACTGTCAAAGTTGGAGGTGAATTTTCATGTACTTACAAAAAGCTTAAGTGTTTTTTTAATCTTTTGTATTTTGCATGGGAAATCAAGATTGAATGATTTGAATAAATTGAATAATTGGTGACACTTTACAATAAGGTTCATTAGTTAACATCATGAAATCACCATGAGCAATACATTTGTTACTGCAATTGTTAATCTTTATTAAACGTTAGTTAATAAAAAAATACAGTCATTCATTGTGTGTTCATAGTGAATTAACTAATGTTAACAAGATTTTAATAATGTATTTGTAAATGTTAAATGAACTAAGATTAATCAATGAAGTGAAGCGTCAGTTCTGGCAGGTCACGTTAGTCAAGCTCACATCAGCTGATCCACGTCTACCTATAGGAATTAGGAATACGCCGCTATCACTGTATACATATACACTTAAAAGGATTATTAGGAACACCTGTTCAATTTCTCATTAATGCAATTATCTAATCAACCAATCACATGGCAGTTGCTTCAATGCATTTAGGGGTGTGGTCCTGGTCAAGACAATCTCCTGAACTCCAAACTGAATGTCAGAATGGGAAAGAAAGGTGATTTAAGCAATTTTGAGCGTGGCATGTTTGGTGCCAGACGGGCCGGTCTGAGTATTTCACAATCTGCTCAGTTACTGGGATTTTCACGCACAGCCATTTCTAGGGTTTACAAAGAATGGTGTGAAAAGGAAAAAACGAAAATAAAAATGGGCGAAAATGCCTTGATGATGCTAGAGGTCAGAGGAGAATGGGCCGACTGATTCAAGCTGATAGAAGAGCAACTTTGACTGAAATAACCACTCGTTACAACCGAGGTATTCAGCAAAGCATTTGTGAAGCCACAACACACACAACCTTGAGGCGGATGGGCTACAACAGCAGAAGACCCCACCGGGTACCACTCATCTCCACTATAATTAGGAATTAGAGGCTACAATTTGCAAGAGCTCACCAAAATTAGACAGTTGAAGACTGGGAAAATGTTGCCTGGTCTGATGAGTCTCGATTTCAGATGGTAGAGTCAGAATTTGGCGTAAACAGAATGAAATGGATCCATCATGCCTTGTTACCACTGTGCAGGCTGGTGGTGGTGGTGTAATGGTGTGGGGGATGTTCTCTTGCCACACTTTAGGCGCCTTAGTGCCAATTGGGCATCGTTTAAATGCCACGGCCTACCTGAGCATTGTTTCTGACCATGTCCATCCCTTTATGGCCACCATGTCCCCATCCTCTCATGGCTACTTCCAGCAGGATAATGCACCATGTCACGAAGCTCGAATCATTTCAAATTGGTTTCTTGAACATGACAATGAGTTGACTGTACTAAAATGGCCCCCACAGTCACCAGATCTCAACGCAATAGAGCATCTTTGGGATGTGGTGGAACGGGAGCTTCGTGCCCTGGATGTGCATCCCACAAGTCTCCATCTATCCTATCAATATGGGTCAACATTTCTAAAGAATGCTTTCAGCACCTTGTTGAATCAATGCCACGTAGAATTAAGGCACTTCTGAAGGTGAAAGCGGGTCAAACACAGTATTAGTATGGTATTCCTAATCCTTTAGGTGAGTCTACCTATAGGAATATGCCGCTATCACTGTATAAATATATAAGCTCTTCAGTATTATCAGCAGCTATCGTGTTTCTCAGGAGCGCATTACCCTCCTCCATCCCCAGCTCCTCCTCTCGCCCAGTAAGGATTTGCCATTATTTCCCCTTCAATCAGAATAAATTCTCAAATTATGTTGAGCTTTATTATCTTGAATTAATGATATCTGCATAAATTCATGTTGGTTCTGCTCTGTTCCCCCTAAGGGGGGTTATTGTGCTCACTCTTATCCATGCGCAGGGTGTTTTCGCCCAGAACAGAACCATACCGACAATCCTAACTGTATGCTAATGGACAATGGTATTTGACGATAGTGGTCCCGACAGAAATGCTGTATCAGTCCAGTTCATTATTAGTTCATGCTAATTAATGTAGTTAACTAATGAACCTGACATTATCTTAGCTTTATCTTATAATTTTAATACAAACAACTAATATCTATCTAATATATTTCATCCATCCATCCATCCATCCGCAGATGCGAAGTAGACAAGCCGAACAACTTTCAGGGGTAAGACTATCTGTCCATCCATGCTAATTTATTACACAGTATGTGCTATATATATATATATATAAATAAGAAATTTTCATCTAAAATGATCATTTTTATCAAGCTTGTATATTTAAGTTCAGTAATTTCACTTAAATGGCAATGAAGATTACCTATTAATTGTCATTTAAGTGAAATTACTGAACTTAAATATACAAGCTTGATAAAAATGGTCATTTTAGAAGAAAATTTTAAATGGCATTTAGAGGCTTTTGCATCTGAACTCTTCATATATATATATATGTGTGTGTGTGTGTGTATATATATGTTGTATATATGTGTACATATATATACTGTATATATACATACAGTCTACATTTGAAGTGGATCAAAACCTTTCAGCAAAGTTATTACGCATTCTTTTCTTAAGACAACTTTGAACTTTTTTGATCCAATTCAAATGTCAAATGTTGACTACTATATATATACTGTACATAGTATACAGTATATATCACACATATATAGGCTAGACACACACACGACAACAATATGTTTACACATATTCTCCTCCTTCAGTAAAAGGATTATAAAATATAGAAAAACATTTATAAAACTGCTAGAATGAATCAATGTGACATAATGTGAACTTAAGACACGGCTGTAACGATGGCCAGTACATTCTGAGTCCGACAAATTACATTTATGCAGGTTAACTATTACTATCCTTAAATTAACCCTACCCTGACTAAAGCAGCAGTGTTTTTATCCAGTTTGAGTCTCTGAAGACTCTATCTTGTGTTTAAATCTTTAAAATAATCTGCTTTTGCTAACTGTCCCTCTCCACCCACATCACACTTTAGCATCCTGTCATGAACAGTGTGTGAAGGCCTTTCTAAAAATTGCTGCTTTTCAGCATGCAACCTTTCACACAACACACACAGATCAAGCATACATCCTTTTCAGAAAGGTTATTATAATTCAACAAAAGAACATTGTTTAAACTTCATTAGACCTTATATGTGGCTGTCATTGAGCTTTGAAAACACTTTGAAGCCCCATGTTTCATCTTTGTCACAGCCTTTCTAATGTTTTTATTCTTTCCGTTCATTTACAGAAGAAAGATGCCGGCGAAGGCGTTTATGAGGTATTCTTTTTGTGTTGTGGTTGTTTTAATATTTCGTGCAGAAGTAAAATTAACCTTCCTTGAGTGTATGTCTAGCTATATTCTGCAGACCGAGCCAGTAGTGTTGGTTATTTTACCTAACTTACATATTCACACTTCGTGTGTATCTCCATAAATAGTAATAATACTGAAGTGACGTTACTATTCCGCGTTTGAAGTTGTTAGCAACCAGATACATCGCACGATGACTAATGTAAATAATGTACAAAGGCTGCGCTAAATTTAGCAATAAACAGATATTAAATACTTTAAAGTAGGCTTTTAATGAGGAAATGAACACTCACCCTTTGCTATAAGACTGTTGGGCTGTTTTCCGCCAAATTCTGTCTGTTAATAGCCTACGTTTGACTGGATTTATTTATTTATTTACTAAATAAAAAATCAAAACGTATTAAAATGCATACACAATGTTCATATTTACTTTTGAGTTGTACATGTCATTTATTTGTAAAACTAAGGCCTAGTAGCGTCTTCAGTCGCTTCACCCGGTAAGTTTGAGCAGCCTTCACGTGCTATCGGAAATGTCCTACTTCCGACTAATGAAGTCGTAGCTTAATTACAACAAGTGCTTTGTTGTCGAAACGAACAAGAATCATGACTGGGTTTATTCTTGCTTATTTATTTGGGAAATCTTATTAAAGGGATTGTTCACCCAAATTTGCTATTCATCAACATGTTGCTCCAAACCTGAGTTTCTTTCTTCAGTTGAACACAAAAGAAAATATTTTAAAGAATGTCAGCAACGACACCCATTGACTTCTATAGTATTTTTTTTTTTTTACCTACTTTGGAAGTCAATGGAGGCCAGAAACAGTTTGATTACCAACATTATTTCAGCAGAAGAAAGAAACTCAAACGGGTTTGTGACAACTTGAGGGTGAGTAGGCTACATCATGACAAAATTAAAATTTTTGAGTAAACTGTCCATTTAAAGCTAAAATGATATTTAGCATCCAATTCATTGACAATATTCACTACACTATCTAGTCAGCTTGCTGACAATTCTGAAAATTCGGTAAAATTGTTTCCCCATACTAATTTTCGTTATAGTGTATACTTTTTTTTTTATTATTTAATGGAAGTGAAATACGTGAGGCACGTTGTAACATGACCATGTGACAGCTTGAAATGTTATCTGATCTAATAAAAAAAAATATATACAAGGCAAATTAAAATGCAATTATTAACTTTTTCATATAAAATTAAAAAATTTTAATGATTAAAAATATAAAAAAATATTTGAATTTGACAACAAACACCGCAAAACATAGTTCAAAGCATAATAATAAATAACAATTTCTTTAATAATTTCTCTATTAATCTTTGGTTTCTCAAAAAAAAAAAATCATGATTTGTAATCACAACATTGTTTCTTTTCTCAAATCAACTTAAATAATTAATGTGGTTCAGATAACATAATATTTTGAGTTTCTGATGATTAAATCATCCTCATTCATTGTATTAACTCAATCGTTTCATTTCAATTAACTCAACTGTTAAATAACAGATAAAAGATTGAAAGCAGTGATTAAAATTAGAGAAATTATATCAGATTTCTCTCATTTTAATTAAACAAAAAACAGAGATGAAAATTTTTCTTGATAAATGTATACTTTTGCTATGATTAAATAAATGTTCAGTGATATCTTCCAAATAATTTTTAATTTTGGTGCATTTTTCTTTCTCTATATTGAGTGTTGATAAGGCATCTAGTAAATACACTAAGTTTCGTTATGCCATGTGTGTTACAACTCGCCCCTTGTTAGTTTGCTCCCCCGCTCACCCCTAACTCTTTTAAGGAGATAATAATTAAAGCATGCAGTTTTTTTGGTATAGCATTTAACTGACGCATACATTTCTAAAGCCTGTGGTTGATCTGGTATAAGCTTCTATTGAAATGGCGCTCACTCTCTGCCACATCCGTTTTGTCCCTCTCTCTCCTCCACACCACAGGGTCTCAAGCCTCATGATCAGGACACATACGAGACCATCAAAATGAAGAAAGGAAAAAAATAAGACTTTAATCAAAAAGTGGGAAGGAAGTTTCCGGACTCAATCCCGCTGTCATCTTAAGCGTGTCGCACCTGTAGATAAGCTTTCAACATTCTCACAAGAACAACATTATGTAGTATACACGGTAATCACATCTTAGCAAATAATCAAACAGAATGCAAAATGTCTACTTGTTTAATAATTTAAATAATACTTGTTTGATGAATGTATCTTTCTATTGGGCCTTTAAACTACATTTTGAGCTTCTAACAAGTATACCACACTGCGTGTCACTTTTCTCGAGGCTAACTTCCTGCCCTGGCTTCTATAGCAACATGCCACCAACCCCACAGAGTCCGAGTCATTTCCTGTTTTAAAGAGTTCATGAGTGGTCTGACAACATGTGCATCTGTCTATGACCACAGGTACGAGAGATGGAAACAGAGCCGTGTTTGATTGTATATGTGTGGGCCTTTTCTTTCCATTGGTTTAAGAGCGAAACTTTATATTGTTTTGCTCTGAGACGATGTTTTCCTTTCATGGCATATAGAGAACAACTGTGTGTGTAACAAAAATAACACCTTTGATTTTCACAATTTTTTGTAAGAGTTACAATATAGGCTTAATCATGAGTGTGTAAGAATTTAGTATAAGAGTTTAAAGACTTCCAAAAATTGTGATTTTTTTTTTTTCTGTTTGTGATTACTAATGCTTACAATTTTTATGATCAATATAATGAAATAAAAAATACTACTCTGATAACAGTGCCTTTTATTTTATTTTTTAACATTTCCTGTTGTTTTTTTTTTTTTAGCTTGACTATACTGGAAATGTGCTTGCATTACAAGAAAGTAACTCTATTTTGATGTCCCCTTTAGACAGACATACTGACTAGAAATAACTACATACCAACAAGCAGTCATTATTAGAGTATTACTGTCTGCCTGATATCTACGAACAATTTATTTTGATGCTTTTTATACTTGACGCCTTTAACCCACTCTGTAATGAGTTAGTTGACACAGGCGCAAAATTACTTCTACTTGGTTAGTAGAATGTCTCAAGTGGACCATCTGCTGATAATTTACTCACCCCCCTTTCATCCAAGATGTCCACGTCTTTCTTTCTTCAGTCGAAAAGAAATTAAGGTTTTTGATGAAAACATTCCAGGATTTTTCTCCATATAATGGACTTCACTGGGAACCAAACGGTTCAAGGTCCAAAAGACAGTTTCAGTGCAAACTGTTCAAAGGGCTTTAAACGATTTCAGACGATGAATAAGGGTCTTATCAAGCGAAATGATAAAAAAAAAAAAAGATACGCTTATTTAAAAAAAAAAAAGTTTACGTTTTATAAGCTCAAATGGTCACCATGCTCTGTTCTGTGATGTGCGTTTGTGACTCCTGTTCAAACTCAATTTGGTTCATTCAATGAACGAATCAACTCGGGGAAAAGATTCGTTCATTTTGATGAATGAGTTCAAACAGGAGAGTCACAAACACGCATCACAGAACAGAGCAAAACAACCATTTGAGTTTCTAAAACTTAAACTTTGTGGGTTTTTTTTTTTTTTTTATATATGAGCAATCATTTCGCCTGATAAGATCCTTATTCATCGTCTGGAATCGTTTGAAGCTGCACTGAAAGTGTCTTTTGGACCTTGAACCGTTTGGTTCCCATTGAAGTCCATTATATGGAGAACATCCTAGAATGTTTTCATCAAAAACCTTTTTTTGTTTTTAAGTGAGCTACTCCTTTAACGTAAGTACTTGTATTTACAAATATCGAAATAAAGTGCTTTTTTTATTATATGATTAACTTGTAATGCAAGCACACTTTCAGACGTCATAAAAAATAAAAATGTAGTTTTCTTCAAACTCAAGAGTAAGACGAGTGAAGTGAAACGGGTTTCTTTATTTCAAGATATAATTACTTGTAATTTATGCTGAAAAGTTACAGTCTAGCAAGTAAAAATGAGTGTAATGTATCAACAGCATCTAGATCCTACAAAATGGATCTTTATATCACTGCAAATATCACTCTGTTAATCAACATTTCACTTTTTTCACAAATGTTGATTACAGCAGCAAACGAGCAACATGTCTTGCTCACAAATTTAGAAGTTAGTAACAACAGAAATCATGTTGATTTGAATGTTTGTTTGTTTTTTAGTGACTTGGCTTGCTGTAATCATCACACACGACACATTTATTCAGTTAGACGACTGCTTCCATTATGGTGTCTTGAAGCAGAGAAAGTCTCTTCTCACAGTCAGAAGCTTTCCAAGCAATCTTTTTCCCATCATAAACCCCACAGCGCTGATCCATTTGCAGGACACTGCTGCTCTTCCTCCTCAGACCAGGCCTTATATGCAACATTATTTCCATTTAGCCAGAACCAGTGACCAGCGATGAAGCGCAGACCAATCCAAACATCATCTGTCAGGGCTGGTGTGCTCTTATCGTCTGCCTCCTTCATAATCACATCTGAGCTTAAACTGGCAAGATCAATGTAGTTTTGTCTGCAGTATTCCAGAGCTGCACCACGATCAGCTTAAAGTCCTCCATACAATAAAATAGCATCGATAAATCGCAAGGATTATCATGCAATTTAGTATTTGATTTTAAGACGGAGGCACATTTTTCATGCAAAGTATTGGGTTGTCCAGCTTCCCACATGATATCAGTTGCATTCTCGCCTCCGGTCCATGATCCATCTCCACAGTGTTGGGATGAGGACATCCCTCTGAAGTCCAATCCAGAAATAATCACCAGTGACCTTTGGATTAGCAGAAAGTCATTTCAGTACTTCATTGCTGGCGGCTGACAGATCATCATAGTTCCTTCTGCAGTACTGCTGTGCTTTTGGCCACGTCATACTGTCTTTTGTAGAGGCTGGTGTTCAATCTAAGGAAGCACAAAAACACAAACATATCGGCAATGTATCCAGTGTTGTAATGCTGGAAAGTTTTCAATTGCACTTTTATTTGCTACCACACCTTCCTGGAGATTTCCTACATAACAACCCAATAAAAAAAGCAGCCCTGACCAATTAAAGGATTAGCTCCTCCCCTTTTGTCCATTCCCCATTGGGACTTTCTGAAACTATTCGCACTTCTCGTGTTTGAGATGAATCGCTTGATATATTCCTCGTTTGTAAGTCGCTTTGGATAAGCATCTGCTAAATGGATAGCTCAAATGTAAATGTTTCACACACTCACCACTGGAAAAGATATTTTTCACAGGACAAAAACAAGGTTGTTATTTGCCTTACAAATGTGTGAGGAAGTGGAAATGAACTCTGTGGCTTTCGTATTGTAATCTTCATGTGTTTTGCAACACTTGATCTAAAATCCATTCTTGACCATCCAAATTTTATGAACATTTTCAGTACAAATCAACCTAGTGATTACTATCAATTCAGTACATTTATTTAAAATAACTAAAAAATACATTACTGTTATTGTTGCAATGCATTTGACAAAATGTTGGGCGGGGCTTAATCCATCAGGAATTGATTGGACTGTTGTTGTTTTGTGATGGGAATTTAATGTTTCGGATTGAAGATTACAAGAGAAAGAGAATTACATATAATAATAATGATCAAAGAATAAATCATGTATAAAAATAAACACTGCAAAATTCTGTTAAAAAAAACTAAGAATCGTCCATTTTGAATTCATGGTGAATTTAAAATGTTACGTGTGTTGTGTTTGGGCCTGATTTGACCCATTTTTTGAATTTCACAACAAAAAAAAAACTGTGTGGTTTCCTGTCAGTATGAATGGCAGCTTCCTCTAGATCAGTGAAAATGGGGATCCGGGCCATGAAGTCTGTACAAAGGGAGACATTTGCCATGTCTGTTCATATAAAAATGTTGCACTTCACTGATATTCTCACGCTTTTTAAATCTTTATTAAAGGCATAGTTCTGTCAAAGGCAATTCTGTCAAAATTTCCTCAGCCTCAAATTGTTCTAAATCGTTATATATTTTGAAGAGTGCGGGTTACTAAAAAGTTGTTGGTCCCCATTGACTTCCATAGTATGAAAATAAATAAATGAATGATATCATGAAAGTCAATGGAGGCTAGGAACTACTTTAAGTGACACTGTAGGTAAGGGTGACATTGAAACGCTGGCCTTTTAAAACATGACATGAGAGAGAAAAAAAAGTTTAACCTTTAAATTTAAGGACAAAACAATTATGCAAATTCAGATTTCCCTCAGAAACAGGTGCCATGGAAATGCTTCCATGTAAAATCAGGATTTGGTTTCTGTGCATGTTTTTCTACATGTGACACAAAACTCTCCAGCAGAAACATGATTCAAAACGCTGCAAGATTCTTTCAAAGCAGTCCTACGTTAAAACATCGCTTGTATTTATCAACCTCTTTGTTTATGTGTCTTTTGGTGTAGCCTAATTGGGAGTGGGGACGGTTTCAACCAGAAACGCACATGCCTTGTAAATCACATTCTGCAAAAAAAAAAAAAAAGAAAAAAAAAAGAAAAAAAAAAAAGGAGAAAACCTCAAAAATGTTTACAGATACAAGAAACTCACCTGTTCAGCGCTCATTTCCCTCAGCTGCAAAGGCAAACGCGTTTCAAATGAGTGCTTCTCCCGGGAGACTCGAGCTAAATGAATCGCCATATCTGAGCGCCATCTTCTGATTTAGAAGAGGAAGATCAACTGCATTGTGAGAAAATCTCATAAAAAGCCAAGGGCCTCACAGACAGATGCATTTGTGTGCACTAGATTTGGTTCAAAGCAGGTTACATGCAATTTAGAGGATGGTTAAACTTTTGTGGAATTGAAATGTTCCATGGGGTGTTAGAATTATATGGAACCATCAATAATTAACCTTTATTTTAAGAGAAGTGGTCGTATTCGAGCAGCCTTGAATGATTCATTCACGAATCAGGTTTCAAAACGTGATTAAAAGATCCGGTCGTAGACTTTCTGATCAAGTTCTCAAAATCAGAGTCTTCAAAATTTACTGTACTCCAGTATTTGAAACGAAACTTTCATACGTTTAGATGTAATTTTATATATAGTTATGTTTATTTTATTTTAAAAAGGAAACACAACGGTCTGTTTTGTGACTAAAATTTCTTTATTATACCCATGGAGTATTAAATTCAATAACATAATACATAATACACAAACATAATATTCTGGGTATTGCCAGAGAAACGGATTTGGTATTGGACTCTACGATCGGCGGAAGTTATGGAGCATTTAGGCCGTCACCGGAAATACCGCCGCGTGCATAGAGCCCAGCGCGTTGTGTTCTGCAGAAAAGAGTTAAGCGTCTGAAATGACAGAGGGTGAGTAAATTTTATGTTTCATTTTTGGTTGAACATAAACAGTAATTCAGAAACTACTAAATGAAAGTGTGAGTGAACTGATTCAGATAATTTTGATGATTAAATCACGAATCTCCAGAGATTAATGGACGCACACATTGAGTATCCTATGCTGAAATACTGTCAGTCAAATGTTTAGCGTTTAAATGTATTCTTAACCAATATAGCCACTGAATACCTCACCGCTTTCTTAATTTTTTTAAAATATTTTTTTTATTGCTTAACCCTTGTGCATCCTTATGGACATTTTTGTCCTTTTCAGTTTTTTTTTTTTTTGATCTGTGATCAGTTTTGTTTCTTCTTTGACTGTGTTAAAGCTAACTGCAAAAAATTGGCACAGGTGTGTATTTTTTATTGATATTTTACTATTTCACTGTCATTTTCTTAAAAAAAATATTTTTTTTTGCATTAGGTACAAAAAATACTCCCTCTCAGCGCCTTTTGGACAAAAATGTCCCCATTGAAACCCATTAAAACTGCCATTTTTAATCCCCGGTTCAGTTAACTATAAAATTATGCAATCTTTGTTAAGAGGCTTTCATTCTGATGGCAAGGCTTAAAAATTTTATTTTTTACAATTTTTTATCAGATGTTGCCATTTTTTTTTTAAAGTTTGGCCAATAAAACAAATATCGCTTTATTCCTGTTTTCTGCTTCGGCATACTACAGAGCCAACTGGACAAAAAAATGCAACAATATTTGTGTGGGTGTGTTGGTATGGATGTCAGAGTGTGGTTAGTATGTGTGTTATAAAAAAATATGTGTGTGTGTGCGCATGTGTGTGTTTATAATACTGAGAGAGAAAAACTGCAAATTCAAATCCAATCACTGTTCGCTCCACTGGGGTTTTGCTGGGACCCAATGGGGAAAATATGTTACTACGCCCAAACAAACTGTTACCGAAAGCTCATTTTTTGAGATATCATCCTCAAATTTGGAACACAACCTATTTAGATTTATGGCTTTGATTTTATTGCAGTTCAACCTGATTTAAAAAAATATATATTTTATATAAAATATTTTTTATAAATAATTTTCATAAACTTATACCTACATTTTTTTTTGGATTTACTTATTATTATTTTTTTACTTCAGCAATAATCTGCAAAGGGTCTTCTTTAAAATGATACCAAACTTAAGTCTGTGCTCCAAAGCGTCACGTTTTTATGACAGTTTTTTGACATGGACATTTTTGTCCTCTTTTTACCTATGTGTAACTTTTTTAAATTGATGAACAAGGGTTAAACAAAACATTACATGACACACTTTAAGCCAGGGCACAGCTTTCTTCATCACTACATTTCCAAACGATCAATATGACTCACCTGCTGTTCAGAGGCCGTGTCTGATTGGCTACTTTGTTTTACAGACACTGGATGTAATAAAGCTATACCAATAGGTTTGTGTGGAATAAAACATCGATTACAACATCTTTGAGAGTTTTGTTTAATAGTTTAAGAAAGCAAAATATGTAAAAAGAAAAATAAATGAGTATTCAGACGGAAAGATCATTTGTGCAAAAAAGTTACAGCAGATTTGAATGTGTGTTGCTTATAACGTACCAAAAAACTTTAGGATGCAGCTAACAACATTTAGTTTCAAATGAAAGACTAGACTTTATCGTTATTATTATCGCAATGCACGGCAGTTAACCAACATCTATATTGACTATTAAAATATGCTTCGAAAATAGTTTCATTTTAAATTGAATTAACCAACCATGAATAATTTCATTAATCATATTAATCAACATTTCTGTAAATGTGCCAATGTTAGCCAACAGTCTTGACGCAGAGAAAGTTGAGTCTCTTCTCACAGTCTGCGGGTTTCCAAACCTTATTCATTACATCATAAACCCCACAGCGCTGATCCATGGCAGGGCACTGGAGCTCTCCAGCCGCAGACCAGACCTTATAGTCCAGATCTTCTCCACTTAGCCAGAACCAGTGACCAGCGATGAAGCGCAGACCAATCCATACATCATCTGTCAGGGCTGGTGTGCTCTTATTTTCTGCCTCCTTCATAATCACATCTGAGCTTAAACTGGCAAGATCAATGTAGTTTTGTCTGCAGTATTCCAGAGCCTCTTCCCAGGTGTTCTCCTGCTGCACCACGATCAGCTCAAAGACCTCCATACAATAAAATGGTAATTTCCAAGAGCAATGAAAGTCATGAACTTTAGAAGAGGACTTTTTGACGCAACCACATTGTTCATACCAATTATCTGGTTCGTCATTGTCCCACCTGACATCAGTTGCATCCTCACCTCCAGTCCATTTCCACAGTCCTGAGTTGGTAGCATCTCTAAGTCCAATCCAGTAATAATCAGTGACCTGTGAATTATCAGAAAGTTGTTGCAGTTCTTCATAGCTAGCGGTGGACAGGTCATCATGGTGAGTTTGGCAGTATTCCCGTGCTCTTGACCACTCCATACTCTCAAACACATAATAATGTTTTCTGTAGAAGCTGCTGTTCAATCCAAAGAGACTCAAAAACACAAACACAGTGACTGTAGCTTTCATTGCCATATTGTCAAGACGTCCAGTGTTGTGCCAGCAGCAGAAATGCCCAAAGTGATGATTGCAAGTCTGAATTAATGAAGATTTCTTACTTATAGACCAGTAAGACACGGACAGCCTTGACCAATCAAAAGTCAAGCTCTATTTGTAAGACTCCTCCTCTTGACTTATAGCTTCTTCCTTTGAGTTGCTCTGCAACTCTGGAGATGGTGTTTTTTTTATTATTTATTTTTAAGTCTGTCTTTAAATGAAAATGAAATGAATTGATGTGAAATAATGCAAAAATAAATTTCACAGACAGTAAGTACAGGGTCCATGCTGTTACAGTATCAGACACATCTTTAAGTACCATTCTCACAAACAAATCTAGGAGTAAAATTCAGTATAATTTATGTGTGGAGGATGTGGAAATGACCCCTCCGTCATTCTAAAGTAACATATTGAACTATTGTAGAACTGTCTATGCATGCTTTTCAGGTCTATTTAGTTGTTTTTTATTTCCCCCAGACCGTATTTCTGATGGCTCACTGTAGTTCCTTACCTTGACTTTAGATGACTTTAGATACCTGTGTCTTTACATGTTTTTAAAGAGACTGCATGTGGTCACTCATCATCATGATTTAGCTCTATTTTTTATCATGTATTGTATTAAGGAACGCTTTAATGTGACAACATGTTTGTTTGTCCCCACTTTGTGATTCTGTTTTTGATTTTTTAAAAAAATACTGACACACCATTTGTGGAATAGCTGGAATTGAAAATATGTCTTTTTTCTTTTCTTTTTATTAATGACCTGTGATGCAAATCAGAAGATGCAAATAAATATGGTTTAACTTTCAAACTAACTGAAAGAAACAAATTCAGATTGACCTTAGAAACAGGTAAAAGGCATTCAAATGAGCAAACATATATTTGTACATTATATACAATTTAATGTGCATTAAAATATATAATTTACAGTATGAAATATGTGATTTATTTTGAGGTTTCCGAAAGTTCACTTTCAACTGTGCTATTAAATTATTCATGTTTTTTTTAAGCTTCAAGAATTTTAGTGTCCAATAGGGAAATTTACTGTAAATGTATGAATAAGGGATTGGATATCCAATATCGGCCAGTGCTAATAAATACAAAATCTCTGTCTGGTATCAATAAATTGTGCATGAATCGCTAATGTGAAAATCTCAGTCAAATGCTGCTAGATTTGAATTACCAGTGCTTTTTACCTTAGCTTTTATATAATATTTTCAGTTGTAATTTTAATTTTAGTTGTGAGCTTGGTCATTTTTTTTTTGGAATATATTTTATATATATATATAATTATTATATTATTATTATTAATTATTATAATATTTTATTTATTTTTATCATTTGGGTAATTGTATTGCAGCTCTAATTGAGTTAATGAAAAATAGTACTGTTAGTTTTAGTTGAAAGTACACTGTACATTTTTTGGTTAAAAATGAATACAATTTAAGTCAATATATCATCAATCCTTCTTCCAAAACATGTTTTTGTTTTATGTTTTTGGGATGTGTGTGTTTTTTTTTTGTTTTTTTTTTTTGCATACATGCATCCTTGTCATATTTGTAAATAGAGAGAAGTTGCTCTGGGTCTGGTGTGGGAGTGGTAGATGTTAGTTTCACATCGAGTGAGAAAGGTTGAAAGAAGGTTCATGATCCTCAGGGAAATCTTTTTATTATTATTTTTTTATTCTGCTGACAAAAAGAGAACGCGACCTAACTCTCAATAAAACGAGATTCAACATTGGCTTTCTTTTTGGAGATGGGGGATTTGAAATGCTGTAAGTGCATCGCTTTATATTACTCCACAGGCGAGTGAGTATTTTATTGAGGAGATAAACTGTTCTAACTCTGTCAGAGAGCTAGCCTACATATGGCAGTTTTAAACATTATTTTATTATGGTTGTTGTAGCGCTGTGCTGGAATTAATTTTCAAAGAAGATTGAAAGGTGGATTTACTACATTTCTACAGTGATACTGCTCAATACAATGTTGAGGAATGTTATGTAGGCCTAATATAACCCACATTTACAATAGCCATTGACAACAAGGAAATAATATATTTGGCTTTTTTACCACAAAGCCAAATGTATTATTTTCCTTGTTTTCCAGGTATTCTGACAAACAAAGTTGAGTGCCATGTTTTTTTTTATTCAAAAGCAGGCCACTGGAACTCCTTTTGTCTCTCTAATTTTTAGTGCACTTTAAAAATCTCTTCTTCAGCCCTTTCAGTTTTTCATTCTGTTGGTTTTCTTATTATGAACAGAGCATTTTGAAAGACTTTCTATCTTTTGTATTGTTGAACTGGGGGTGGCTTGAAATCGTGTTTTAGCTCCTCTTTTATCACACACAAGAAAATAAAGTTAAGGAAAAACATTAAGAGGCATGTTGGTTTATATATACACACGTCTTGTGAATCTGATTTTCTGTGAAAAAAACAGACACTGAGCGCGGACAGCATATCTATATAAAAGCAAAGAACTTGATAAAGGCTAGATGTCTCACGGCGGAGTATTTATCGTCATCACCGGCGGCCATCTTTTCACAGACAGGCTTTCTGGCGGGCTATGTGATACTCTTATCTCATTGAAATCTTGACGGATTTACGGTTTGGTTTCTTACAAACGTTATTAACGTGGCTATAATTCTGGATGATTATTTATTTATACACTTATTATTCATATGTATGCAGTATCATAACTACATTTTTGCCGTTTATAGATATCTATCTAGCCTTTATATAGATATGGCGGACACAACCTAACGCGGACTTTAATATTCGGACCTTACATAGTTATTCCGGATCAAGCAGGTCGTTTTTCCGCTCTCTCGCTGCCAGAAGACGGTCTCCAGCGATTTGTGAAAAGTTTTGAAATATTTCGTGATACTGGACAAGATACTGGACAAGAGTGTTTTGACACCATGCAAGTACATTTTTTCATCATAGGTCTTTTTCGGTTTCTGAGTTGGGTGTGTAGGCTACGTTTCTTGTTTGCTAAAACATAGCAGCGTTTTGAAACAGCAACTAGCAACTGTTAGCTATAGGCTTAAAAATATGTTTTGCATATTTTTAGTTGTAGCACAGTGTCAACGAGCCATAAGCTGCCAAGTGTAGGCCAGTGACAATCAAATGAAACAGAGAGCCACACAACTTTTCAGGTTTGAGCATTTATTTATATATTTAGCTTTGTAGGATTTTCACAAACAATGTTGGATATTTTTTTTAAATTTAGTTTGCTATGCATTGATCACTTGTTTATTTATTAAAAATAGGGCCTGTTTTTAATGCAATAAACCCTTTTTAATTTTTTTTATTTTAAGCTCATTTGTATTATTATTATTACTGTTATTATTATTATTAATTTTACTTGCAGCTGCCACACACAAATCTAATTCAATTGCAATTACAATATTTGATGATTTTATTTATTGCAAAACTCTGTAGCCCTTTCCTATATCTCTATACATGATATTGATCCATGATAGAAGGATGATTGGATGAGGGATGGAGGTATGGACATCTATCTATACAGATGCACTCAAACTATACAAATAAAATAGTACTGAATGTGTTTCATGCATAACTAACCCCTCTGTCTGTTACAATTAACCTCGCATAGGGCTAAGTTGTAACATTTGCACTTCTGTCATTTTCTGTGCAACAGTACGAAACTGGTAGGTCCTAGAAAAAAACTTTAAGTGTTCATTTGTAGCAGAGATGTGTATTGCTTGTGTGTTTAATCTAACTTAATTTTTTTTTAAATAATTGAGCCAAAACCAAAATGTGTTAGGTTGTGCCCCGCTCTCCCTCATGTATGTGAAAATTAAAATCATGAGATAACAAGGTTAAATACTTCGAAGGACACATTGTCCTTTTTGTTAATTTTTAAAACAAATGACCTGAGATGCAAATCAGATGATGCAAATAAACAATGTTTACCTTCAAACTTACTAAAGGACAATATACACAAATTCAGTTTGACCTCCAAAAACAGGCAAAGTGCTTTTTCATATATAGAAAATGGATTGAGAATATGAGAAAACTCTAGAAATATTATCAGAGCACATGTAGTTCTTTCAGTGTACTTACACAGTGTTAGTTCTTTCAAACATCATATCTTCACTGACAGAATGCTTTAAACTTGCTTTTTTTGACATTCTCAGCTATACTGACAGTTACAGTGTTAACAGATTAAGCATTGCTCAATGCTCCTAATGAACCAGTAGAGGACGTCCAAAACCAGGCTGCACACAATATACTGGAAGTCCCTATAAAGCCGTCCCAAAATAATCAATCATGGGTTAACATCTACTATAATATAATAAAATACTTTGCGATCTATATGTGTGCGTGTGTACAAATACACAGCCTAACAAAAAAATCGCAGTTTGTAATTTAATAGGCAAATACTTAAAAGTAGGCTATATGACTGGATCATTATTGCAGATATTATGTTCTCTTACTTGCGTATTGCGTAAGTTAGCACACGCTACGGGAAAGATTTATCTTCTCGAGAAGATATTGGAGCCAAAAAGTTATCCTTGTCAACGCAGTGCAGCAACTGCCAGACCTAGAGTGGGCTATCTACAGTAGCGAGCTAGGCTGCTCTGCGGCTATCCCAGGGGTATCAGAATAGATGTTAAGCCGGGGGAAGCCGAGTCGGGGATTTACAGCCGCTATTTTCTTGTACCAAAGAAAGACGGTGGCCTCAGACCCATCTTAGATCTGAGATATTCAAACAAGTGCTGTTAAAAGACCATTCAAAATGCCAACAATCAGATAACTTCTCGCGCAGGTGCGCCGGGGGACTGGTTTATATCTCTCGATCTGAAAGAAGCTCATTTTCAGATTCAGATAATTCTCCGTTACAGGCCATTCTTGAGATTCGCCACTCCGGCGCAAAATGAACCTTTGGTCTAATAAAATATCGGTACCTAGTCAACCGTTCTCTGAGATTTGATTTCATGATAATCGAATGTAAAGAGTTTTATCTCTAAAAACAGTTTAGCGTATAATGCTAGTACTGGGGGCATTTACTAAGTAGAAAGAAATCGCTAGTTAACACCACTAACAAGGCTCAAAATAGCCCCACACTAACACAGTAACATAATGAGGGTCCATACATGCAAAACGATGCATTGAGAACTTTGTAAGTGAACAGACCGTTTAATAAGAAGATACTTTATGAAGACAGTTCACTTCGTGTATACAGACAGGAGCCATCTTTGGAAAACAGTCACGACAAGTCAAACCACGAACGTCGTGCTAAGTGAGCTGAACTGTATGAACGGCGTTCGGGGATCGACTTATCGAGAGTATTTTCTATTTTCTCCTGTCTGTATACACAAAGTGAACTGTCTTTATAAAGTAAGTTAAGTAAGTTATAAAGCAAAGATTTATGAAACTCCTCAACTAACATCCCAAATGAAGCGAACACCAGGGCTGAAAAGGAGATTTTACGACCACATGTGAGAGACAGAGAGACAATTTGAAGACAGAAAAAAACTTTAATACAGCCTTTGCTGCATTAATCATAAACTAACTGATCAATAAATGAACATGCAACAAAGCATTATGTAAATGATTTACTGTCTTGTGTACAATTATTATTATATACCTAATTATAGCTAATTAATCCTCATTTAATGACTCACACTTTGATGTACATCACCTTCTCTTAGAATGCAATGTGAATTTGTTATATCTATTTTGAGCATGAATGAACAGTCAAAAGCCGCCTTTCCACTGCACACGACATTCGCATACGATTGTCGCATTTCGCCCCCTAGTGTCAGTCGCACGGAACTTTGAAATTGGTCGTGAAGCAACCGTTAGGATATTCACAATGGTAAAATTAATGATTTGAATAAATGTAATGCATGCATGAATATATCTACACAAAACAAATGACCCTCAATTCATCTCAAATAAAAATATAGTATAAATATTGTTTTAATAATTATAAAAAAAAATTCTGCTATATAGTTAATTATAACCAACATTTTACAGAGCGAGCGTTTACAGAAAAACATTAAAGAGTTAAAATATTGGTAATTCTAGCCTCGCGCTCATAGTTTTTATTAGAATACATCACTTCCGGTTGGCCGGTCGCATACGGTCTAGCCGCAGAAGTTCAGATATTTCAACGGATCCAAAGCTCAAAACGGATCCGAATTTTCCGCATACGCATATGATCGGAACTCCCCGCAGCTCCCGTACGACTCTCCATTGGAAATGAATGACTTCCGGTCCGACGGCGGTCGTTTGTCGTGTGCAGTTAAGCACGCTGGGGACAAAGACCATAAATCAACTAAGAGCCGCCTTTCCTCTCAAACATCTCGCCTTTCTTATTGGTCAGCCAACCCTTAGGGATGGATTTTTCTCACACTCTAAAAAATGCTGGGTTGTTTTAACCCAATTTTGGGTAAAATATGGACAAACCCAGCCATTGGGTTACATTTTTAAATTTTTTAAATTATATTTTTAACCCAATTGGCTGGGTTTGTCCATATTTTACCCAAAATTGGGTTAAAACAACCCAGCATTTTTTAGAGTGCAGGCTTTATTAGAGACCATCCACATGTGACCGCCCTCTTGGTAGTTTTTCATCCAGCCACGGGGGCCCCAGTGCCCACTAGGCCTTGTTCCCAACCAGATACGGCCTCATGGAGGAGAGAGAAGACTCTCTCACAAAGAACCAAGGACAGTCTTAGGAGTTTGGAACCAGGACTCAAACCAACAACGACTCCAATCACCCACTCTTCTGACTTCCTCGCTAGTCCTGGGTGCTCCATGTGGCCTCAACAGGCCCCCAGGGCTTGACCAAACTAGCCATGTGGTCATGGAGAAAGATGATTTTCAAACAACTTCCACGTGCCACTGCCAGAACCCTCAACGACTTCAATTTTCACCTCTTCAAGAATTGTTCCCACTACAAATGCAAGTATTCAAATCAATGAAATGCTGTTGGTTCTTCTCATAGTTGGATGGATCTTCTCCATCGCTACATCATCCCATCTCTCACTCCTTCATCATTTTTGGTCTGGGTACTTGCTCAAAGCGCTGTACATGCTAAAAAAATAACTATTCTTAGATAATAGAATAAATTAATAATGAAAAGAGTTTGTTGGACGAACTGATTAATTGATTGTAAGATTAATTTAGCCATGTCAAGTTAATCCAATTAACTGACCTAAATATTCATAATTAATCCTAACAATTTATTATTGATTATTAATATTTCCTTTAGCTGAGTTCCTTACAAGAGTGTCTGAAATGACAGGTGTGAGTAAATTATATATATTTTTATTTTTGGTTGAACATAGCATTAATTCAGAAACTGTTCAATGAAAGTGTGAGTGAACTGATTCAGATAATTTTGCTAACCACTTTTTGAATCACAAGAGTCGAATCTGCAGAGAATAATGGACGCACACCTTGAGTATCCTATGCTGAAATACTGTCAGTCAAATGTAGAGTGTTCAAATGTATTGGTTTCTTGATTCACCAATAACTCACAGCTTTCTTCATCACAATATTTTCAAACGATCAATGACTCACCTGACGTTCAGAGGCCGTGTTTGATTGGCTACTTTGTTTTACAGACACTGGATGTAGTAAAGATCAGTAGGTTTGTGTGGAATAAAACATCGATTACAACATCTTTTAGAGTTTTGTTTAATGGTTTAAGAAAGCAAAGTATGTCAAGTGAAAGAGTATTCAGACAGAAAGATCATGGTTAAGTACATGTGCAAAAAAGTTACAGCAGATTTGAATGTGTGTGTATAACGTACCAAAAAACTTCATCTTGACAGGTAATTTTATTATTACAAATGTAAATTTTAAAAGCACTAAACAAGTGTAGGATGCACAACAGTTACTAGTTTCAAAAGAAAGACTAGACTTTATCACAATGCACGGCAGTTAACCTACATCTAAAATATGCGTCAAATATTTTTTATTTTAAATTGAATTAACCAGCCATGGATAATTGACTGGTTTGTTTATTTATTTATAAGTACAACACACACTAATCAACATTTCTGTAAATGTGCCAATGTTAGCCAACAGTCTTGACGCATAGAAAGTTGAGTCTCTGCTCACACTCTGCGGGTTTCCAAACCTTAATCATTACATCATAAACCCCACAGCGCTGATCCATGGCAGGGCACTGGAGCTCTCCAGCCGCAGACCAGACCTTATAGCCCAGATCTTCTCCATTTAGCCAGAACCAGTGACCAGCGATGAAGCGCAGACCAATCCATACATCATCTGTCAGGGCTGGTGTGCTCTTATCTTCTGCCTCCTTCATAATCACATCTGAGCTTAAACTGGCAAGATCAATGTAGTTTTGTCTGCAGTATTCCAGAGCCTCTTTCCAGGTGTTCTCCTGCTGCACCACGATCAGCTCAAAGACCTCCATACAGTAAAATGGTAATTTCCAAGAGCAATGAAAGTCATGAACTTTAGAAGAGGACTTTCTGATACAACCACATTGTTCATACCAATTATCTGGTTCGTTATTGTCCCACCTGACATCAGTTGCATCCTCACCTCCAGTCCATTTCCACAGTCCTGAGTTGGTAGCATCTCTATAAAGTCCAATCCAGTAATAATAATCAGTGACCTGTGAATTATCAGAAAGTTGTTGCAGTTCTTCATAGCTAGCGGTGGACAGGTCATCATGGTGAGTTTGGCAGTATTCCCGTGCTCTTGACCACTCCATACTCTCAAACACATAATAATGTTTTCTGTAGAAGCTGCTGTTCAATCCAAAGAGACTCAAAAACACAAACACAGTGACTGTAGCTTTCATTGCCATATTGTCAAGACGTCCAGTGTTGTGCCAGCAGCAGAAATGCCCAAAGTGATGATTGCAAGTCTGAATTAATGAAGATTTTATAAGACAAGGACAGCCTTGACCAATCAAAAGTCAAGACTCCTCCTCTTGATTTACCTTCCTTCCTTTGAGTTGTTTTATAACCCTGGAGATGGTGTTTTTTTAAGTCAATCTTTGAATGAAAATGAAGTGAATTGATGTGAAATAATGCACAAATTGTTTCACAGACTGTAAGTCCAGGGTTCATACAGTATTAGACAAATCTGACACCGTTCTCACAAACACAAATCTAGGAGTAAAACTCAGTATAATTTATGTAGAGAATGTGGAAGTGACCTTTCTGTCTTTCTAAAGTATCGTATTGAACTATTGAACTGTCTTTGCATGTTTAAAAAATCTAGCATTTTTCAGGTCTACTTTAGTTTCTTCATCCTGTTGCATTTGTTTGCTTTTGTTTCCCGCAGACTGTTTCTGATGGCTCACTGTAGCTCCTGACCTTGACAATATAATAATCAATGTGCTTAAAATGTGTCCCTGTGTCTTTAGATCTTTTTAAAGAGACTGTGCATGTGGTCGCTCATCATCATGATTTAGCTTTACTTTTTATCATGCAAGAAACGGTTAAGGAACGCTTAAAAAAAAGACAATATGTTTGTTTGTCCCCACACAGAATCAAACACTGATTCTGTTTTTGATTTTAAAAATACTGACATGCCATTTGTTTAATGTAGCTAGAATTGAAAATGTCTTTTTTAAAAATGACCTGCAATGCAAATCAGAGGATGCAAATAAATATGGTTTAACTTTCAAACTAACTGAAAAAGGCAAATTCAGATTGACCTTAGAAACAGGTAAAAGGCATTCAAATGAACAAACATTTGTACAATATATACAGTTTAATGTACAGTATGAAATATTGATTCATTTTAAGGTTTGCATATCGGCTAGTGCTAATTAATAAAAAAAAATCTCTGGTATCAGCCAATAACCACAGTAAATTAAGCATGAATCACTAATAGGAAAATCTCAGTCAAATGCTGCTAGATATGAATTACCAGTATTTTTATTTTTATTTTAAAAAATGCTATAGTATTAATATTTTGAATTAGAGTTTCAGCTGTAATTAGTTTTTTTTTAGTAATTTTAGTTTAAGCAATTTTGTCTGCTTTGTCATTTTTATATTTGTATATAGCTTCATCACCAATCCTTCTTCCAAAACGTGTTTTTAATCACTATGGTAAGCCTTTTATAAGTGTTTATATTTTAGACCTGTTGGGATGGGTTTTTTTTTTTTTTGCATACACGAGTCACCCATCCATGTGTCTTGTCAAATCTGTAAATAAAGAGTTGCTAGGCTACTTTGACACATGTCTGGTGTGGGAGTGGCAGAGGTTAGTTTCACAATTAAATTCTCAATCCTTTGGGGTTGAAATTCTCAATCCTCTGGGGCACTAATTTACAGCGTTTGACACTGTGTATGTGAAAATGAAAATCATTACAAGGTGAAATACTTTGAAGGAAAAATGTACACATTGTCCTTTTTAAAACAAATGCCCTGAGATGCAAATCAGATAATGCAAATGGACAATGTTTATCTCTAATCTTACTAAAGGACAAAATAAATAGACAAATTCAGTTTGACCTCCAAAAACAGGCAAAAGGCAGCCCTGCCCCTTTTCAGCGTTGCGCTCGTTTTTAAAAAAATAGTCTCTACCAGTCGATCTACGAGCGCCGATCCAAGTGCGCTGAACTGTGCAGAATCTCATATGGTCCGTTGTTTCCAGAAGAAACACAAACACAAACCGTTTACTTCTGTTCAATATGTACACGTAGCTTACTGTTCGCGCTCACCTTATCACCTTATTCACATCTCACCAGCGCACTTGGATCGGCGTTCGTAGATCGACTGGTAGAGACTATTTTTCAAAGATGGCTTCTTCCTGTATTCGCGAAGTTGACTGTGTGTATAAAATATCTTCTTATTAAACAGTTTGGACACTGACAAAAGTTCTCAATGCTTCGGTTTGAATTTAGGGACTCTTGTTATGCTGTCGTGTTAGTGTGGGGCTATTTTGAGCCTTTTTAGTGGTAATAACAAGCGATTTTTATTTGTCATTACTCTATACCCTAATATACTAGCATTATACTAGCGTTATAGGCTAAACTGTTTTTAGAGATACAACTATTTACATTCGGCAATCATGAAAACAAATCTCAGATAACGGTTGACTAGGTAACAATGTGTAATTGGACTAAAGGTTCATTTTGCGCCGGAGTTGTCCTTTAATGATGTGTTCAGTGGATTTCAAGGACAGACTTTCCAAGCACGGATTTCACAACGTTTCAGTGGTATGTTAATTTTTTGTTAAACATTACACACAAAGGTTAAAAAAGTGAAATCATGCTTGAAATGCTTGAAATGAAATGTGATTAATTTAATATAGCCAATTATTCCTTTTACCATTAAGCAAATAAAATAAAATTGATAGGATATTCTCACAACATACATGTTGGACTAAATAAAACATCTTAGTTGAATGAACTGTGAAACTAGTTGAGCAAACTAATGTTTGGTGCTAGTTTGGTGTGGTGAAAGCGTCAGCTAAATGAATTAAATGTAAAAATGTAAATGTAGTGTCATAGAAAAATATATTTGTATTAAAATTATCTTTTAATTTGTGCATAATTTGACAAAAATTGCACTATAGATAAAAACAGCAGAATAAAAATATTTTATATGTGAAATTTTCCTGTTTTTGTATGTATACTGTTCCCCTAAATGTTGGCTTTTTGGTAACTGGAAACACTAACGTTTGATGTTAATGTTAAGAAATAATTTTCACTTGATAAACAGGCTATTCAAATGTTATGTTTATTTATTTTTGGTTTATCATAGTTTTACAATGAATTTATAGTTTTAGATTTAAGAGTTGGCAGGGTAAATCAAAATCTCTGTAAGTAATTTAAAACATTCATACGTGATAAAAAAATGTTCATTTAATTGTTTGAAGCATATGTTTGAACTGAAGCAACATTATTTCCATACTCAGGAATGCTGGCGCGGTGACCTCGCCCTTGTGACGTCATAAGCACTCAGGCAAAAGTTTGATGAGTGAATGCAGTGTAGAGAAGAGAAGAGAAGAGAAGAGGAGAGTAGAGGTGAGATTTTTTTTTTTTTTTGCTGCATTGCTCTACATCAAAGGTAGGAAAACTATATTTACATTATTTCGCCGTTAGATGGCAGCAAAGATTCTCTTTATGAGACAGTCTGTCAGTAGTGAGGACTTTTTTGAACACGGACGGAGAAGTAAGATGCAAATGACTAGCGTCGTGTCAGGGGTAAAAACTCCCAACTGTAAAAAGGTCAAGATATCGATGCGGATATTCAAACGGATTTTTTTATTACGAATATTGGACTGATTTAAAGACAGATGCTATATCTACTGTAAATACTCTCTCACAATACTGATCTATAAGCTTTAATGGACAATATTAATGAGAACATTATGTTTACACGTTGCTAAGAGTGGTTGCTAGGGGTGCTGTTGGGGTGAAGCGGTCATTGCCGTGTATTATCCTGGCTTTTATCTTGAAAAAACCCACACTAATCAGAATCAAGGACTAACTAACCGTTTATTACAGATAAATATACTTGACTTATATACTTACAGATTATAGCTTTATTGGTAAATTATGTTGTTTAGCATTTATAATTGCAGTGTGTGTTTTATATATTATATACACTACCGGTCAAAAGTTTTAGATCAGTAAGATTTTTTATGTTTTTAAATGAAGTCTCTTCTGCTCACCAAGGCTGTTTTATTTGATGAAAAAAAAAAAAAAAAGACAAACAGTAATATTGTAAAATATTATGAGAATTTAAAATGACGGTTTTCTATTTTAATATATTTTAAAATGTAATTTGAAAGCTGAATTTTCAACATCATTACTGTTGCTGATTACACATCAGATTTCAGTGTCATATGATCCTTCAAAAATCATTCTAATATGCTGATTTTATGCTCAAAAAACATAAATTATGTGAAAACAGTCGTACCATTTTTCCCCCCAAAATGATGAATAGATAGAAAGTTCAAAAGAACAGCATTTGTTTAAAATATAGTCTTTTCTAACATTATAAATGTCTTTACTGTAACTTTTGATCAATTTAACTCATCCTTGATGAAAAAAAGTATTTTCTAAATTCTTTCCCCCAAAAATCAAAAAAAATAATTCTTAATAACCCCAAACTTTTGAATGGTAGTGATTCATGTTACAAAAGCTTTCCATTTCAGATCAATTCTGTTCTTTTGAACTTTCTATTCATCAAAGAATCCTGAAATAAAAATGTAAAAAACTGTTTTTTAACATGGATAATAATCATAAATGTTTCTTGAGCATCATATTATAATAATTTCTATCTATAAGTAGGATCATGTGACAGTGAAGACTGGAGTAATGATGCTGTAAATTCAGCTTTGATCAGAGGAATAAATTACACTTCATACAATTACACTGGCTTGCTTTTGGCTCAGTTGGGGTTATTTAGTGTTTAGCAATATTATTGATCTGTGTTGTACTACTTTCATGTTATCACTGTGAAGCTGCTTTGATACAATCTGTATTGTGAAAAGCGCTATATAAATAAATGTGACTTGACTTGACTTCACTATATATTCACATAGAAAACCGCTGTTTTAAATTGTAATAATATTTCACAATATTACTGTTTTTTTTTTTTTATCAAATAACTGCAGCCTTGGTGAGCAGAAGAGACTTCTTTTAAAAATATCTATAAAATAATTATACACAGTGCACCCACATATATTATGTAAACACAAACTTTTATTTTGGATGCGTTTCCTTTCAAAACCTGATCCTTATGATTTCATTACAGTTATGCACATTTTCAGTCCACATAATCATCATTTTAAAACACAAGATGATTATGATTGTAATATGTAATGAGAACATTTGGTTTAATCACCAAAACACAACAGTATGACCTTCTTTCAATTTAGATTGATTGAGTCCTTCCAAGTGAAGGGGGTGGTGGTGGGCATAGATAGATAGATAGATAGATAGATAGATAGATAGATAGATAGATAGATAGATAGATAGATAGATAGATAGATAGAGTCCTTCCAAGTGAAGGGGGTGGTGGTGGGCATAGATAGATAGATAGATAGATAGATAGATAGATAGATAGATAGATAGATAGATAGATAGATAGATAGATAGATAGATAGATAGATAGATAGAGTCCTTCCAAGTGAAGGGGGTGGTGGTGGGCATAGATAGATAGATAGATAGATAGATAGATAGATAGATAGATAGATAGATAGATAGATAGATAGATAGATAGATAGATAGATAGATAGATAGATAGAGTCCTTCCAAGTGAAGGGGGTGGTGGTGGAGATAGATAGATAGATAGATAGATAGATAGATAGATAGATAGATAGATAGAGTCCTTCCAAGTGAAGGGGGTGGTGGTGGGCATAGATAGATAGATAGACAGACAGTCATATAGATAGATAGATAGATAGATAGATAGATAGATAGATAGATAGATAGATAGATAGATAGATAGATAGATAGATAGATAGATAGATAGATTGATTGAGTCCTTCCAAGTGAAGGGGGTGGTGGTGGGCATAGATAGATAGATAGATAGATAGATAGATAGATAGATAGATAGATAGATAGATAGATAGATAGATAGATAGATAGATAGATAGATAGATAGATAGATAGATAGATAGATAGATAGATTGATTGAGTCCTTCCAAGTGAAGGGGGTGGTGGTGGGCATAGATAGATAGATAGATAGATAGATAGATAGATAGATAGATAGATAGATAGATAGATAGATAGATAGATAGATAGATTGATTGAGTCCTTCCAAGTGAAGGGGGTGGTGGTGGGCATAGATAGATAGATAGATAGATAGATAGATAGATAGATAGATAGATAGATAGATAGATAGATAGATAGATAGATAGATAGATAGATCTCCTATCTCTCCTCTCTCAAGCTCGCGGCACGATCTGGCATCCCCATCCTCTGCGCTGGGCGTTTCATGCATGGGGGATCAACGACTATCCGTTGCTTTGCCACAGAGAGTGTTAAACACGATCATGAACGCCAGAGCGGCTTCTACTAGGAAGCTCTATGCGTCCAAATGGTCTGTGTTCTCTAAATGGTGCACTGACAAAAACCTAGACCCACAGCGGTGCGACGTGTCATCTTTGCTCGTCTTCCTTTAGGAGATGCTGGATAAGGGCAGGTCCCCATCCACTCTCAAGGTTTACGTGGCAGCTGTCGCGGTGTTCGCTGAACCCTGACGCACTCAGCCTCTGGGCAAAGACGAGCTAGTCATCCGCTTCCTCAGGGGAGCTAGAAGGATCCTTCTATAGTTCTCGAAGCTATGAAAGCCCCCCCCCCCCCCTCAAACCGTTAGAGTCTGTGGACCTAAAATACCTCTCGCTAAACAAATGTTTTTCTGATTGCCCTGTCATCAGTAAAATGCGTGGGAGACCTTCACGCGCTCTCTTCTAGCGCAGCGTGTCTCGAGTTTGGACCCAATGACTCCATAGTCATCCTCAAACCTGTGTCCCATGTCCCATGTCCCCAAAGCGATTGGTACCCCGTTCAGGGCTCAGGTTATTTCTCTATCCCACGTCCGATAGCGAATGTGACGCCAATCTCCTTTGTCCGGTTCGGGCTCTGAGATTGTTCACTACACATGCTGCCGCGTTCAGACCCTCTAAGCAGCTTTTTGTTTAGTTCGGTGGGCGCTCCAAGGGTCTGGCCGCCTCGAAACAGACACTATCCAGATGGATTGTGGACGCTATTGCTTCTGCTTATGCATCAAAAGACCTGCCATGCCCTCTGGGCATCAGGGCTCATTCCACTAGAGGCATGGCCTCATCGTGGGCATGGTCCAGCGGCATTTCCATTCAAGACATATGCGTGGCTGCGGGATGGACTTCCCCCTCCACCTTTGTCAGATTTTACAATCTGGAAGTACCCGCCCTGGCTGCAGGCAAAGCTACTAGCAGTCTAGTATGCTTCAGCTCTTATGTTGAGCTGCACTATTGGGAGTCACACTCATACAACCGGCGTGCCGCTTGTTCTTCCCTCTTGTGCTTATGTACTACACAATTACCGGCCCGCTTGCTGGCCCTTTTATTTTCACGTACATTATTTTGATGCAATGAGAGCGTGCCAGCTTCTTATTGGCCGCGAGTTCAACCGAGTTCCCTCATAGGCTGTAGCAGTTCTTCCTGAGCGAACCAATGAGCTGCTAGCTAGCCCACTCATGGTCTGCTGCAGTGAACTGCGTTGACAATGGATACAAAATTAAAGGATAATTTTTTGGCTTCAACTTCTCAGAAAAGAACCGAGGTTACATTAGGTAACCGATTCGTTATGTAGAAATAAATAAAATAATTAAATGTAAAATATTATGTGTTCTGTTACAAGTTCACATGCTTGATCTCATGTTTTCTCATGTTTTATTGTTGAGCTGTCAAGTTGTCATGTTGACATAATCAGTTCCAGGACCTTGACACATTTTTATTTTATATAATATTTTTTTATATGGATTAGGATGTACCAAACATTCGGTGTTATGCAAAAAGGCAAGGCAAGGCAAGGCAAGGCAAGTTTATTTATATAGCACATTTCATACACAATGGCAATTCAAAGTGCTTTACATAGAAGAAATTAAAATAATCAAAAGAAATCAGAATAATTAAAACAGTTTAGAATAAAAAATAAGAAATGAAAAATAAAAATTATGATAAAAATAAAATACAGTAAATTAAAACAATTTAGAATAAAATGAAGTGCAGTAACAGTCGGACGAACAGTGGCACAGTGCTCATTCAGTAAATGCACAGCTAAACAGATGTGTTTTGAGTCTTGATTTGAATGTGACTACTGTAGGAGCACACCTGATCTCTTCTGGAAGCTGGTTCCAGCTGCGGCTGGCATAATAGCTAAAAGCAGACTCTCCATGCTTAGAGTGGACCCTTGGTATTTCTAGCTGATGTGATCCTAATGATCTGAGTGATCTGTTGGGTTTATATTCAGTGAGCATATCTGCAATATATTGAGGTCCTAACCCATTAAATGATTTATATACCAGTAATAATACTTTAAAATCAATCCTAAATGTAACTGGCAGCCAGTGTAAAGACCTGAGGACTGGTGTGATGTGTTCATATTTTCTGGTCCTGCTCAGAATCCTGGCAGCAGCGTTCTGTATGAGCTGCAACTGTCTTATGGTCTTTTTGGGAAGGCCAGTGAGGAGGCCATTACAGTAATCCACCCTGCTGGTGATGAAAGCATGCACAAGTTTCTCTAAGTCTTGCCTGGAAACAAAGCATCTAATTCTTGAAATATTTTTCAGATGATAGTATGCTGATTTAGTTATTGCTTTGACATGACTATTGAAACTAAGGTCTGACTCTAGTGACACACCAAGATTCCTGACTTGATTTTTAGTTGTTAGACCCCTAGCGTCAAGGTATGCATTCACCTTGAGAACTTCATCTTTGTTTCCAAATGCAATAACTTCAGTTTTGTCTTTGTTTAACTGCAGAAAGTTTTGACACATCCAACCGTTTACTTCATCAATGCATTGGCACAGGGAGTTAATGGGGCTGTAATCGTTAGGCGATAGGGCTAAGTAGAGCTGTGTGTCGTCTGCATAGCTGTGGTAGGCTATTTGGTTCTTTTTCATTATTTGGCTCATTGGGAGCATATACAGGTTGAATAGGAGTGGCGCAAGAATCGAGCCCTGAGGGACTCCGCAAGTCATGGATGTCCACTCAGACTTATGTTCTCCCATACTCACAAAATAACCTCTCCCTTCTAAGTATGACCTGAACCATTTTAGGACTATCCCAGAAAGCCCCACCCAGTTTCCCAGCCTGTCAAGAAGTATGTTGTGATCAACAGTGTCAAATGCAGCACTGAGGTCGAGTAGTACCAACACGGATAATTTGCCTGTATCAGTATTTAAGCGAATATCGTTTATTATCTTTATGAGAGCTGTCTCCGTGCTGTGATGCGATCGGAAACCAGATTGAAAATTGTCAAAATATCCATTTGAGCTTAAGAATTTGTTCAGCTGATTGAAGACGACCTTTTCAATGATCTTGCCTATGAAAGGAAGATTTGAGATCGGTCTATAATTGCTCAAGATGGTCTTATCCAGATTGCTCTTTTTCAGGAGGGGCTTGACAACTGCAGTTTTCAGGGAGTTCGGAAAATTCCCAGAGCGAAGTGAGGCATTTACCACTTCTAGGAGATCTGCTTCTAAACAGTTTAACACACTTTTGAAAAAAGATGTGGGAAGTGTGTCAAGGGCGCAGTTTGATGTTTTAAGGTGCTGTACGGTTTCTACCAAAATTGTGTCATCAATTTCTTCGAAATCAGACATAGTAACTACTTTCTCAGGTTGTGGTCTGATCTGCCTGACCCCAGAGCAACTCAAGGATGTGCTGATCACCTTTCTGATGTTATTGATTTTCTCAGAGAAGAAAGAAGCAAACTCACTGCACTTGCTGTCTGAGAGCATTTCTATCGGAATCTGGCTTGGGGGGTTTGTCAATCTCTCTACAGTAGCAAAAAGAGTGCGTGTGTTGTTTATATTGCTGTTTATAATATTTGAGAAGAAAGTCTGTCTGGCTTTGCCTAGTTCCCTATTGAAAGCGTGGATGCTGTCTTTGTAGATGTTGTAATGGACTACAAGTTTTGTCTTCCGCCACATGCGCTCTGCTTTTCTGCATTGTCTTTTCATATTTTGCACAGCTGTTGAGTTTCTCCAAGGTGCTTTTTGTCTACTATTCTTCCTGACTTTTACAGGAGCAATATCATCAATTACACTCTTAACTTTTGAGTTAAAAGAATCAAGGAGAAAATCAACAGAGTCAGCAGATATGCTTGGTTTTAAAGATATAGCCTCCATAAATAGCACACCAGTGTTCTCATTTAAGCATCTCTTCTTGACAGACACAGCTCTAGCTTCAACGGCAGGAGAGATCAATATATCAAAGAAAATACAGAAATGGTCAGACAGTGCTACATCCTTAATAACAATCGATGAGATGTTTAAACCCGTACTGATAAGTAAATCTAGAGTGTGTCCACGATTGTGTGTGGGACCGTGTACATGCTGTGTCAGATCAAAAGTTTTTAAAACAGTTTTAATATCTTTTGCCATATTGTTTTCTGCGTTATCTATGTGAATGTTAAAATCTCCAGCAATGGCAAAACAGTCAAACTCAGAGGCAATTGTTGATAGCAATTCAGTATAATCCTCAGCAAAGGCTGGAGAGTATTTTGGAGGCCTGTAAACAATGATGAGTAAAATACGTGGAGCACCTTTTAACACAATACCCAGATATTCGAAAGAGGGGTAAATCCCAAATGATATTTGCTTACATTGATAAACATCTTTAAAAAGAACAGCTAAGCCGCCACCTCTCTTACCCGCTCTGCAGACACTCATATAAGTAAAGTTAGGAGGGGATGTTTCGTTTAGGACCGTTGCACTACAGCTGTCTTCTAGCCAAGTTTCAGTTAGAAACATGAAGTCCAGGTTGTGTGTGGTTATTAAGTCATTGACTAGAAGTGATTTATTTTTAATGGAGCGGATGTTTAAAAGTGCTAACTTTATAATCTTACTTTTTGTCCCCACAGCAGTCTTAGTTTGGCGTGTAATGGGCACCAGATTAGATGGGTTTGCTGTACGGCTGTTGAAGGCCTTAGATTTTCTATCATGTAAATGAACAGCAATAGAGAAAGATTCAGGCACACTGGGTTCCCGCTTGTTCTGTAAACATTTGATAAAGTTATTGTTTTCATAGCAAGGAACCGAGATATTTCACTTAGAGCTTTAATATGAACAAAAAAAAAAACATTAATATGACAAATGGAATATCAGATCTCTGTCATATGGCCAAAAATAAATGCAAAAAAAGAAAAAAAAAGCTTTGCCTAGTTGTTTGACAGATGAAAACTGTAACAATGTATCTTACATACACAATGTGAACTTGCTATCACTTGAAATGTGTCCCCATATTAAGTCCTTGAATTTGGGTATTGGACCTGGAAAGTCTTTGAAAGGTCCTTGAATTTGATGTTAACCAAAGTGTGGGAACCCTGAAATCAGTCGATGCCAAAGAGATGAAGCAACAAGGTTATTAATAATAAGGGTTCGACCCCTATTGGAAAATATTTTCTTAATCCACTTCCATTTATACAAGCAGACCTTTATTTTCTCAATCATCCCTTACCAATTTTTTAATTGAAAAGACTCATCCCCCAAATAAACTCCCAAATACTTTAACCCATCTTTTTTCCATGTCAGACCACCAGGGAGTTTGGGGGGCACTGTTATCCGCTCTCCCACCAATACAGCTTCACTCTTTGACCAATTCACTTTTGCAGCTGATACCATTTCAGACTCATCCAAAGTTTTAATTGAAAGGTTTACATCATTTTGCTCTTTTACAATTACAACAACATCATCAGCATAAGCTGATAAAACAAAAGAACTTTCACAGTTCATCAATGTAAGGCCATTTAAAACCCTTCTTAATCTTTGCAAAAGTGGTTCTATTGGCAATGAGAGCATGCCTGATAATGAACATGAACATGAACATAGATTAATGCTAGGGCGGCGCACAGGAGCTGTAAAGTACTCAAGAAGACTCAAAAAGATGTTAATGCAGATATCCCCCAAATGAAGATGTGGATGGTGTTGCTCCACCTTTATTTGAGGAGAATGCTGACTTTTCACTAAACCTCTCAGATTTATAAAAACAGACCAATAAAAACAGCTTGAAGACTCGGAATGTAGTGCATGTGTTTTATTGAAGACATTATAATACTTTGCATAAAAAAATGTGTTCATTTTGGAGCTTAACAGCTCAGATGTGTTTGGATTGTTGTCTTTTTCACAACCGTCTCTTAGCATGTTGATAGTCTTTTTGTAGCCATTTGTGTGTTCCCTTAAGATTCTCCACATTTAAATATTAGGCTACTACAGATGATAGTAAAATCTAAACAACAACGATTTAACATGCAAATCAGACACTCAATTGTAGCCTACCTGAGATACATCATGACTGCATTTTGAAAAGATCTTCACTCTTCATTATTTAATTTCCGTAAATGGAAATCAATCGATCCGTCAGATTTTGCAGTCTCTGTCTGCTGTCTCCTCTTAGTGGTCTTCCGTCAGCTCTTGAAAAGAAGATTTAAAACTTGATCTTTTGCTCCCTTGAAGTCACACAGTCTCTTTTAATCGTTTTGCCCCTTGGTATATGATGAGATGCGCTTTAGGAAAGCAGCTTGCCGTAAACTGGAGCGCAAGTGGCATGACTCAGGCCTGAATGTATTTTATCAAGCTTGGAAAGACCACCTGGGGGAATATAGATCTGCAATTGGGTCTCTTTATTTTTCTCAGATTATAGATAATAGTTAAAGTAATCCTAGGCATCACTTTCATACTATAAACAGACTTTTCAGAGTTAATGTTGGTACCTCTCTGCCTGTCTCTCAAATCAATAGGCTATATGCACGCATAAGTTATGCGTTTGACGCAAGGATGCTCTTTAGTTTCCGGTTGTGTAGATTAAAGTGGAGGAAAACAGAGGAAAACGGGATTATGGCAGAGTCTTCAAAATTTACTGTCCTCCCGTCTTTGAAACTAAACTTTCATATGTTAGATATATAGTCATGTTTATTTAATATAATTTTAAAAAGAAGCATAAACACAACGAGGGGTGTCTGTTTTTGTGACTAACGTTTCTTTAGTATAACCATGGAGTATTGCATTGGACTCTACGATCGGCGGAAGTTATCGAGCATCCTTAGACCTTCACCGGAAATACCGCCGTGCATAGAGCCCATTGTGTAGCCTAAGGATTTTCTTAATTTCTTTAGCTCCCAAATTGACACTGTTTATAAAATTATTCATGCAACACATGTTTCTGCTTCTGCACTATGCTTGTTTCTCTGGTTAAAGTTATTTTTATTATTAATTGCAAATGTAAATTATTACATTCTCTTAAGGATAACACTTGTAAATAGAATTTTAAAAATCTATTTTAACAAAAATTCAAAATATAATTAGAAATGTCGATCTATTGCTAGGAATAGAATGCCTATGGAATGCTAAAATAGTAAAAACTAACACACAACAACTAAAACATTGTTATAAACATTGTTAAACATTGGCTATCGAATTGATTGATTGTGGCTCGTGCCATACGAACGTGCCATACATACGAACGAGACGAACATCACAAATATCAAGGCAAGCACACATTCCCTTTGTAGTGTGTTGGGAAAACTAACTGTAGATCTGCCCTCTTGACGTCAGAGGGGGAGTTCTGTGATTGTGATCAGAGCCTCCTCACACTTTTGATTTCGCCCTAATGCCTTATTTTGTCTTATCACGACGGAAGCTTGGGAGGAATGAGGTAAATATCAGCATCGTTCAATCGACGTGTATTGTTGACATCATTCAGTTGTTAATGTCGGTCATCAGCGCGCAGCCTCACAAAATGCCCTATCTGCATATAGACGATATCAAATATCAGACTGGACTTTAAGTTGTTGTTGCAAGGATGCAGCATAGCAATAATAAAAAGGTAGCTTTGTATTTAACCTCTATAATAATAGCAACAACAATAATACTAAAGAAATAAAACAAAATGTGAGATTCTGAAAGCTTCTTGGGGGCGTTGAGCCGAAACGGAGCCGAATGGAACTCAACGAACGGGACGCGTTCTAAAAGATTCTGTTTACGTAGAAACGTATAACATTGTTTTAGATGACGTTAGATTAACAAATCGTATTACGTTAGTTCGAGTGTTTTCGATAAACGCTCGCGATCTCCTGAGGTGAGGACGTAACAACAACAACAACGCATCGCTTGAGAGTTTGGGATCAGTGTGGAACCACATTGACAAGTCCTGAAATTATTTATTACTTTATTATGGGTTATTTACAAATATCATAAAATAGAAGGGCCTTCCAAGTTGCGGCAGATGAACCTCAATTATGCATAAAAATGACTGAATAAGTGGCAGCTATTAATAATTTTCTACATGAACAAAACTTTTCAATTTTAAGTTTTTAAGTAACTTATTTTCATTTGCTGTATAAGTCTATTACTTAAATGTGATCTTTTGCAGGTTTAGCCTCAGTCTTATATATCTCTTTTCATACAACTTGCTTCAGTTCTGTGGGCACACATGGATTTTCACGAATATGACTGCCAGATTTCTCTCTTTTGGGGAAGGTAAGCAACAGTTATGAGCTAGCATTTGAAATGGCTGCTTATGTAAATAATCTGGTATGTTAAACAATCACTCAGTTTGTTTAGCTGTCCTAATTGTACACAGATGTGGTTAGAGAAAGTGGCTGTTAAGAGTTGTGTAACAACCAAAGCAGATCACTTACGAAAGGGCTCTTGATTTTCACACACATCAAACATTTTACTTTATCCGCTGGTTTTAGAGATGAGACTTAAAGGGTTAGTTCACCCAAAAATGAAAATTCTGTCGTTGTTTAGTCTACTCACCTTCATGTTGTTCCAAACTCATAAGACTTTCATTCATCTTCAGAACACAAATGAAAAGCTTTTTGATGAAATCTGAGAGCTTTCTGTCCCTCCATTATCAGCTATGCAACTACCACTTTGACGCTTCAAAAAGTTCATAAAGAGGTTGTAAAATGAATCCATATGAATTGAGTGGTTTAGTCCACATTTTCTGGAGAGACATGGTCATTTTATATGATAGGCTTTTATTCACATATAAACATTCATGAACTCGCACATCAGCTATGGTTAACGGAAGCTCAAGCATGTTCGCTTGATGTGCAAGAACCAATGAGGTTCATTCTCTTGTTATGCAGCATTTTTGAGCTTCTACAAGAACCAATGAGGTTTATTCTCGCGCGTCAAACAGGTTTGGTTGAACTGTTTATGTTTGCTCATCAATGTTTAAAGGAGTAGTTCACTTTTAAAAAAACTTTTGCTGATAATTTACTCACCCCCATGTCATCCAAGATGTCCACGTCTTTCTTTCTTCAGTCAAAAAGAAATTTTCTCCATATAATGGACTTCATTGGGAACCAAACGGTTCAAGGTCCAAAAGACAGTTTCAGTGCAGCTTTAAACGACACCAGACAATGAATAAGGGTCTTATCTAGGACCCTTCGAGTCATGACTCGAAAAAAGATTTGTTCATTTTGATGTTCAAGTTTGAACAGGAGAGTCACGAACGCTCATCACAGAACAGAGCAAGGCGAGCATTTGTGCTTATAAAACTTATATCGTTTTGCATAAAACCAATCATATAAAACCAATCGTTTTGCTAGATCAGACCCTTATTCATCGTCTGGTGTCGTTTAAAGCCCTTTGAAGCTGCACTGAAACTCATTTCGATCTTGAACCGTTTGGTTCCCAATAAAGTCCTTTATATGGAGAACATCCTGGAATGTTTTCATCTAAAACCTTAATTTCTTTTCGACTGAAGAAAGAATGACATGGACATCTTGGATGACATGGGGGTGAGTAAATTATCAGCAAAAGTTTTTTTTAAAAGTGAACTACTCATTTTAATTTGAACAAGAGCCTAAATTAAAAAAATCATATAAAGCGACTGAGTCTCTTCAGAAAATTTAAAGTAAACCACTTAATTCATATGGATTAGTTTACAATCTCTTTATGAACTTTTTGAAGTGTCTAAGTGGTAGTTGCATAGCTGTCAATAAAGGGACAGAAAGCTCATTCATTTTTGTTTGAAGATGAACAAAAGTTTTACTGGTTTGGAACGGCATGAAGGTGAGTCATTAATGACAGAATTTACATTTTGGCATGAACTATCTCTCTAAAACTAAAATGCATGTCTTTGCACTGTTTTAACTAAAAGCAACTTGCACTGATATATCTTAAAACAGCAGTCAGTGCCATTGTTTTGTCTCTAGATGCACACCTTTAATGTTATTTTTCATGTTTATAAAAGCTACTTAAATGTCCTAATTGAAATAAGGTCTGTCTGTGAAACCAGGCCTGCTTTTTTAATAGACATACTATTACTTTTTTATATAGATATATTTTCTGCTGAAAATACTTGCTATTCAAGGGGCTTTCGCGCCGGATAGTTCTAGGAACTAGCCACCAGGGGCTCGTTCTTCGTACGTCGCTAACTCAGTTAGCTGGATTTGATTGTTGGCGATTTGGCATGATCTTGGATCGTTTGGTTCTTCGACGCTCATCCTGGACTTGCTGTCATAGCAACAAGTCCGTCAGCTTGAACCTGCTCGCGAGCAGGCTTATTTCATGTAAACAGGATTAGATCGCGGCTGATACGGGAAGTCCTTCAGCGCAGCGCGATAGTGTAGCCTAATTTCTGAGATTTATTTTTGTTTTCTCGTGAAACGATCGTCGTGAGGGTGTCGTTTAAATACATTATTATTTTGTTGGAAATGCACATTAATGTTTGATTCGATGTCGGGCTTCAACAACAGTACAAAATGTTTGCATTGCCCTAAAATTATTTGCGAGTGGCTTCCTTTACACTATTGGAGATGCGAAAAACTTGATAAGCTTTCTGTTGTGCCATTCACAAAGTAGTGCTCTTAGTTGTTTTTTTTGTTTGTTTTTTTTGCCACAATGACATGAGCTTTGGCCAACTAAAGGGAAGATTTCAGGGTCTAAAAAGCCTGAGGGTTGCACCTGACAGGGCCTGTGACATTGCATGTGCCATATTTACACAACACTGCCAACATCAGAAAAAGGAAAAAAAAAGTTTAATTAAGCCTAAAATAAAAGACAAGACAAATTTGCAAAACTCTATTTGCTTAGAGTTTTATTTCAATTGTTCTTTGTAAAGAAAAGCCAGTTATTCAGTCATCTTTTTAAAAGATATTATGCAAGGTCAGCAATAGTACTCTGTGTGATTTTACTCTGAAGTTTATTTTGAAGCAACCCTATTTCTAGTGCAATTTTTTCTTAGTCAAGTTCTTTTTCTCCCCCTGATTTTTGTTTTTTCAAAAAAATACTCTATTTTCTGTTGAAGACTCATATAGGGAACGAATTTAACCCTGTGTCGTTTGTGTCACACATGCCTCATGCAACAAATAAAAAGCAAAAGTTGTCTCTACACTGCCCACCCCTATATCACTGCTGTGTGCAGACTCTTCTGTAGGCCTTTCTGTACATGTGGACTCCTGTCAGAAATAATAGGCATAGGCACAATTAAAATTAAAGTACTTCCTCCAAAGGACAGTCTTCACTCTCCAGTGCAATGTGATTGATAACTCATGGCAAAATATTTTTACATTAACATAAGTTTATCAGTTTTTACTTTCAAAAGACAAAGCAATTTATCATTACTCAAGATTTAACAGTTGAAATGACTAAACCAGCCAATTTGGATTATAGGTCTACTTCATTTAATGCAGCAACAAATTATTTCATAGTGTACAAAGATAATTTAAATCTCATTTCCCAGTAATGAAGGTGTTGCTGCTACTGGTCCCTGATGTGGGTCTGGAAGAGCTGAACCCAGGGATGCCCTTCACAACAGGGCAATTCACATTCAACCCAAGGGTCAGCTGTTCTGCCAGGGTCAGGAGCATCATTATTATTTTTTTCTCAGCCTTTTTCCTGGTTGCTTTTATAAACAGACAATCATTTATTTAACAGTGCCTTTTTAAAAGAGACTAGTAGGCCTATAAGGCCTAAAATTACCATTAAGTAGAATATTTTTGTACTTCACTTCGACCATGTCCATTATTATAGTGCGGTGACTCGACATTACAATGAACAAAGTAATTATGAAATTATGAAAATAAAAATAAAATAATAATAAGTTATTAAAACATCTAACATGGTCACCACAAACGCATTTAATTTGTCTTCTAGTTTTGCCAGCACTCTCTCCTGGCTTTTGCACACTTTGAGGTGTTCCCTGGCGTTTTAATTAAAGACTGACTTTCGCGCATAATCTTGCATTAAAAGCGCTTGCTCTGCTTGGGAGAAAAACTGGGCGTGTTCTTTGGCCATGCTGAACAGCCAATAGCAGCGCTGCTGATCACTGGTTCTGCTATCGATACATGTCCCCTTTTAAACCAACGCGAGAACGCGCAGTTATCTCAGATAACTCAATCCAGCGATCCTAATCATAAACAACAGGTGTGTTCGAAGAACCTAATTAGCCGGATCATGATTAGCACAATGATCTCATCTTAGATCTCTCATTTGATCTCGGATGTTTTAAGCAACGTACGAAGAACGAGCCCCAGGGTGGTTCTCCGAGAACTAATGGTTCCCCTGGTTGCATTCGCATCGCCAGTCACAACCGCTCGCAGAAATACATGATCATGTTCAGCTTAGTCTCCTCAAAGTTTGGTTGAATTTTCTCCTCAGCGTAAAGTTTAAGAGGCCAAACTATCACTGTTTCACATGTTCGTAGAGTCAGTTTCTGGCTACAATCTGTGTGTTTACATAGCTTTTTTAAAAATGGCGGGTGCTATTGTTTCGCGTGTATTCGTCCAATCAGTGAACACTAATGTCACTGGTAGTTCCTATAGACGAATCCGGCGAAACTACCGGAAGTAAGCGGGCGCCATTACTGAGCTGTTGCTGGGTAGCGTTGCGCCATTGCCTTCTATTGTTTTAGTTGCAACTTGCGTCAACTGGAATAAACAGCTCGCGATTTACGACTGTCACTAACGTTACAACGTTAGCCCTTGTATAATGTCGAGTGGGTAAACAGTTTCCGTTATAAATTATTTTAATGGTGGCAGTAAAATTTCAATTTTGAAGAGAAAACATTGTGAATACCCCGGGTCGACTGCCACTGTCTGGTGCCGTACGGTTTACACAGATTTCCTGAGCGAGTACAAGACGCGGACATTCGCGTATAATAACAATTATTTAATGACATAAGTAAAAAAATATAATAAATGTGTGATATAGTCATCAGCAAAATCTCCTCTCTTGTTATTTTTTCTATTCAATTTACATGCTATGGTCATTAAATGACTTTCCTGAGCTGAATGTAACGTTATGTGACATAATTGTTTTCCTGCTGTTATATTGACTTCTTTCCATGGTTTAAAAACAGTAGTTGGTCGATATTATGTATACTTTCTAGCTGTAACGTTACCTTACCCATGCCCGTTGCAATGTAAAAATGAGATAAATAATGGACACAAATGAAAAACATGAAATTGTTTATTTGATTTCATTTATTTATTTATTTATTGTTGCCAAATGGACAGATCTTTTTTTAGTTTCCTCGGTAGCAAACGTTAGTGTAAGTGTAGAAAATGTTTTGTCTTTTATTTTGTAATTTACGTGCGTTTCCAGGTGTGACAGTCACATGGATATTGGTGGGTATATACCTGATAGTGTTTCCTGTTTGGGGTGTGTGGAGAGGGGGTGAGTAGCGGGGAGTGCTCACTTTCTGTTGACCGTTAGCATGTATGTTCTTCATTGTTTCTGCGTGTAGTCCGTTACCATGTCAATAAAAGCTACTGAATATTCAATGCAAGAAAACGCGTCACGGATATTTCCTGCTGCCTAGCCTCTCAGCGGCTATAGGTTGCCGCTACATTTAAGTCAACAGAAATCTACACAACGAAGGGATTATGGACGCAACTTGGAAACGGCTGTTCCTGCATACAGCATGTAGTGGCGGACGTGCACTGCAGAGTTTGGATTGACGGACACGACGCACATACAGACGGCAAATGAGGTACGTTCGCGGTTTCAATGGATTGTGCTGTATCGCCGTAGTGGAAGTTGTGGAAGACGCTGTTGTAGTCATTGGATTGGCGTTGAGTTGAACGCGCTCTGTGTTGCTCTGGTACTTATGGGCTCTCGTGTGACTTACTGCCTGGTTACGTTCATTCATTGTTTGGCTCTGTGAGCGTGCGGTTTGGAACGGAGCTCGCATTGTCCGTTGCGTTGGAGAATGATGAATTCAGAGGATACGGATAACGCTGTTGTTGATGGCAGCAAACGAGAGCATAAACCCACGACAAAGGCGTTGGTGGCTAAGATTGAAGCCTTGCAAAGGGATCGCAAGAGTAAAGTAAACAAAGTGAAGAATTTGATCGGATCAATGAAAGAGCTGATGAAATGCGATGATAATGCGTCTCAAGTGTGTTCTATGTTGAAAACGATACAGGTGCTTATGGATGATGCAATTGCGCTACATAAAGGAGTATTGCCTCTACTACCTAATGAGGAACAAAGTAAACAAAATGAATGGTTTGACTCCATTTTGGAACATTATAATGGTTTTGTGGATGACGTTCAACGATGGACGAACGAAGCTTGCACCGCTTCTTCTATTATCCGTGGGCCTGTGGTTGGGGAAGCCATTGTTACATCTCAAGGAGTTTGTGCATCTGACATTACATCCTCTATTGACATGTTGTCTACAGCACACAATACTCGGCCCTTCAATGTACATCACCTACAAGCTGGAATGTATTCCGGGAACCTTGAAAATGAAATTCAACCAACGGACAGTGCTTCAAATATAAGCAGTAAAAGATCTTCTGGAGCTTCATCTCATGGGTCTCGATCCTGCCGATCTTCTATGCGTCTCAAGGCTGAGGCAGAATTGGCTGCTTTATTGGCTTCTCAAAAGATGCTGCAATTGAAACATGATTTAGAGGAACGAGGGGAACAGTTGAGAAAAAGGAAGGAAAAACTGGATTTGGAAATCAAATTAGCTGAGTCAATGGCAAGAGTAAAAGTGTATCAAGACGTTCAATCCGTATCCTATTCATCTGTGGATAGGAATGTGTTGAAACCCCTACATCCGGTAGCAGAACCATTCGTTCCTTCTGCTAGTGTCCCAGCAGCATCAGAGTCCATACCGGTAGCACGTACATCATATATCAATGGTACACAAAGGATCCCAAATTATTCTCCACCTCGTTTAGGACAACAACAATCAACAAGACCTAAAATGAAACCTTCACAAGCTACATTGCCTGATTTGTCATCATTGGATATTCAGAATCGCGATGGTCATGGGTCAAGAAGACCAAGTTCCCAAATTGACACAGGCCATTCAAGCATGCTTCAGCTTATGGGTAAGCAAAATGAAATAGCTGCCCTATTGGTTAAACAGCATAACTTGTCTTCCCTTCCACCTAGAGAAATACAGTACTTTGATGGAGATCCTTTGCGCTTTCATGAGTTTATGCGTACATTTGAGGAAGTGGTGGAAAAAAAGGCAGACAACCCAGGAGACTGTCTGCACTTCTTGGAGCAATATACACGAGGACAGTCGAGAGAACTTGTTAGAAGTTGCCAGCTCATGACCCCGTCACAAGGTTACTTGAAGGCTAAGGCTTTGCTTAAAGAGAACTTCGGCAATGAGGTAAAAATAGCTTCGTCATACATGGAAAAGGCTCTCTTATGGAAGGCTATAAAATCTGAAGATGCTAAGTCTCTGCAAGAGTATGGTCTTTTCCTAAGGAGTTGTTGCAACGCTATGCAAGATATTCACTATATGAATGAGCTGAATCTCACCACTAACATGCAAATCATCCTCTCAAAGCTTCCTTACAAACTCAAAGACAGATGGAGAGTCGTTGCATACGAGTTAAAGGAGCGACGCCACAATCAAACCACCTTTTCTGATGTTGTTGATTTCATCGAGAAACAAGTAAAAATTCTATCTGATCCTGTGTTTGGTAATATTCAGGATGTGTCACCTGTTGGAGGTAGGAAGATGAATTTTAAAGCAGGTCAGCCGAAAACTAGAAGCAGCTTTGCAACTACTGTCACTGCTATACCTGAAATGAAAGAACACCATAAGATATCAACTAACAGAACCTGCCTCTTTTGTAATGGTGAACACATGCTGGATGTCTGTTATAAACTGATCAGAAAAAGTCACAAAGAAAAGATGAATTTTCTGATGACGAGAGGAGTTTGCTTTGGCTGCTTGCATACAGGTCACCTCAGTAGGGACTGCAAAATGAAAAGTGTCTGTAACGTATGTGGTCTTAAACACCCAAGTCTTCTTCACATTTACCCTCATGAGAAGGTAGAAACATTGGACAAGAAGAAAGCTGAATTTAAGTCCGCAGTAGCTAGTGCTATGGTCTCTCTCCAAACTAGTGGTCTTACTGGGGCTGGTAACGACAGCTGTGCATTACCTATCGTCCCAGTTTGTGTCAAATCAAGAAAGAGTCACAATGTGGTGATGACGTATGCTTTTCTCGATTCAGGAAGTTCTGCTTCTTTCTGTACCGAAAGTTTGATGAACAAGCTCAACCTCTCTGGAAAGAGAGTTAATATCCTTCTCAGAACTATGAGCCAAGATGAATCAGTCGGTAGCTACGTTCTAAAAGACCTGGAGATTTCTGGATTGAGACAAGAAGATTACTGTGCATTTCCGGAAGTGTATACACAAGAGAGCATGCCCGTGACCATGGAAAACATCGCCTCACAAAAGGATCTTGAACGTTGGCCTTATCTGAGTCATATTTGTCTACCTACGATTAATGCTGGTATAGAGCTTTTGATTGGAGCTAATGTTCCAGAAGCATGTGAGCCTTGGGAGGTCATACGTAGTCAAAATAATGGCCCATATGCCGTAAGGACCCTGTTCGGATGGACCGTTAACGGACCACTCAAAGGAGTTGGCATGAATGGAGATGATGCTGCTAACCAAATTTCTGTGACTGCGAATAGGATTGCAGTGATGAAGTTGGAAGAGTTGTGGAAGCAGCAATTTAAGGCCGATTTTCCAGAGACTGCTCATGAAGAGATGGTGGGAACATCTAAAGAAGATCAGCAGTTTATGAATTTTGTGTCCAATTCAGCAAAGCTAATTAATGATCATTATTATATTGGTCTTCCATTCAGAAATGCCGAAGTAGTCATGCCTATGAACAGGAGAATTGCAGAACAACGTGCTCTAACTCTACATAAGAAGTTCAAAGTGAATTCTTCCTTTCATGCAGATTACACCACTTTTATGGAGGATGTGATTCATAAAGGTTATGCCGAAAGGGTACCTGCGGCTGAACTGGAGAGACGCGACGGACGTCTGTGGTATTTACCCCATCACGGTGTCTATCATCTCACAAAACACAAGATCAGGGTTGTGTTTGATTGTGGAGCTTCTTTTCAGGGCACATCACTGAATAGCAAGCTTCTACAAGGTCCAGACTTAACCAGTTCGCTGGTGAGTGTACTAGTACGATTTAGATTGGAACCCATTGCCCTAATGGCTGACATTGAGGCCATGTTTCATCAAATCAGAGTTCACCCAGAAGACTGTGACTTCTTGAGATTTCTGTGGTGGCCAGAAGGTGATTTAAATAGCAGTCTGGAGGAATACAGAATGGTGGTTCATCTATTTGGGGCTACATCATCACCTAGTTGCTCAAGTTTTGCATTGAGGAAATGTGCAATGGATCAAAAGGATCTATTCAACCCTAAGACAACGGACGTTGTTCTCAATAACTTCTACGTGGACGACTGCCTTGTTTCCGTATCTTCTGAATCAGAAGCTGTGCAACTGTACAAGAATCTTACTAGTATGTGTGCTAAAGGTGGATTTTGTTTAACAAAATGGACGAGCAACAGCCGTGCTGTGTTGAGTGTAATACCTGAGAAGGACAGGGAGAAAAAGGTAAAGGATTTGGATTTCGATCGTGACATCTTGCCAGTGGAACGAGCATTGGGAGTACAATGGTGTGCTGAATCGGATGCCTTTCAGTTCAAAGTGGTAGTCAAGGATAGACCTCTTACCAGGAGAGGAATTCTCTCAGTGGTTAGTTCCATCTACGATCCTCTGGGGTTCTTGTCACCTGTGATTCTGTCTGCCAAGAGGATACTGCAGGATCTATGTAGGGAGGGAATTGGATGGGACAATGATATTCCATCAGTGTATGTTCAACGTTGGATGAACTGGCTGGATGATCTGCGTTGCTTGGAGGGTTTTGAGGTCAGAAGATGTTTGAAGCCTGATGGGTTTGGAGATGTAACTACTGCTCAAATGCATCATTTTTCAGACGCAAGCGAACAAGGATATGGAGTGGTATCCTATTTGCTGCTCCATAATGACCAACAACAGGCATGTTCTACCCTCTTAGTGAGCAAGGCAAGAATTACACCATTAAGATCTGTTACAATCCCTCGCCTGGAACTTACAGCTGCCACTCTTGCAAGCCGTATTGACAAAATCTGGATGAAGGAACTCAAGATGCCCTTTCAAAACTCAGTTTTTTGGACTGACAGTACTTCAGTACTCAAATACCTTCGAAATAGCACCACTAGATTTAAGTGCTTTGTGGCTAATAGAGTGTCCGAAATCCTGAAGGTTTCCGATGTAGAACAATGGAGGTACGTGAATTCATCAAGCAATCCGGCAGACCTGGTGTCTAGAGGAGTGAAAGTGGATTCACTTTTGAAGAACGAGACGTGGATTTCTGGTCCTGCATTTCTCACTCGATCACCTAAGGAGTGGCCAACGGACCTTACCTGTAGGGATGTAATATTGCCTCGTGACCCTGAGATTAAAAGGAGTGCTTTGGTAAACATGATAAAAGTCAATGAAAATTCTGACTCCATATCAGATCTCTTTGATTACTTTTCATCTTGGATTCGACTAAAGAAAGCCGTAGCATGGATCCTTCGCCTGAAACGAATCTTGATGGAACGTAGCAAGGAAAGGAAACGACTGCAGACTGTTCTCATCTCCTCTAATACAGATCCATACGTACAAGAGATGATCGTTAATCAGGAGATGCAGAAGTTTAAATCTACATCGTGTGAGGACTTACTTTCGTTGGAAGAATTGGAAAGGGCCGAAATGGAAATCATCCGACTTTCTCAAAGAAAGAGGTTCCCGGAGGAACTAAATAGTCTACGCAAGCATGGAGTAGTCAAACAAAATAGTCCTCTTTATAGTCTTAATCCAATACTTCAGCATGATATTATCAAGGTTGGTGGACGTCTTGCTAACGGATTGATCCCTGAACACTCTAAGCACCCAATTATATTGGCCAAAGATCTACACATTTCTAATCTAATTCTGCGACAAATTCACGAAGAAGTGGGACATAGTGGACGGAATTTCATGTTGGCGGCTCTTCGACAGCGATATTGGATCCCTGGAGCTAGCGTAGCCATAAGAACATTTCTGTCAAAATGTGTGGTGTGTAAAAGGTTTAACGCAATTGCAGGTCATCAACAGATGGCTGATTTACCTCACGATCGAGTCTCACCAGACAAACCCCCCTTTACTCATGTTGGACTGGATTGCTTCGGTCCATTTGAAGTAAAGAGAGGAAGAACCACACTAAAACGTTATGGAGTCATTTTCACTTGCTTGAACATTAGAGCCGTTCACATTGAGATGGTTGCTTCACTGGACACCGACTCATTCATTCACGCACTTAGACGTTTTATCGCTCGACGAGGACAAGTGACAGAAATACGTTCAGATAATGGAACGAACTTTGTCGGGGCTGATCGTGAATTAAAAGAGGCGATACAAAATTGGAACCAGAGTCAGATAAACGACGTTCTTCTACAAAAGAAGATTAAATGGACTTTCAATGCTCCTACCGGTTCACACCACGGGGGGATCTGGGAAAGGCTCATCAGATCTACAAAGAAGATACTGAACTCCATTCTGCGAGGGCAGTGTTTGAATGAAGAAGGTCTTCATACTCTCTTGTGCGAAGTAGAGTCTATACTTAACAACCGACCCATAACCAGATCATCTTTGGACCCTGATGACATGGAAGCTTTAACACCTAATCATCTTCTCCTTCTAAAAACAAAGTTTACATTACCACCTGGATTGTTTGAGAAGGAAGATTTGTATGCCCGTCGAAGATGGCGTCAAATTCAGTATTTAGCCAACCTGTTTTGGAAAAGATGGATTAGTGAATATCTACCTTTACTGCAAGAACGCCAAAAGTGGATGGTAAAGACGCGGAACTATCAGTTGGGAGATGTTGTCCTGTTAATGGATGAAAATGCACCAAGAAGTTCCTGGATCATGGGTAAAATTATTCACGCAATAACGGACAAAAAGGGATTGACAAGGCAAGTTAAGATCAAGACTAGGAGTACCTGCTTAACCAGGCCGATTACCAAAATTTGTCGTCTTCTGGAAGCTGAGGAATTTAAAGATTAACTATGACTGACATTTGAGAGCTCTCAACTGACTTTTGACATGACCTTTTGACTTGGACTTGACTGATTTACGGACTTTACTGACTTAGACTTGAACTTTGTATAAACTTTACTCCGTTACAATGATGAACACTTGAGTGCCTTGGACACTTTCGCACACATGTATTGTTTCACATTTTCTTAAGCCTTTGTGAAAAGAAAAAAAAAGGAGAAAATCATGTATAACAATTATATGTGTTAATATTGTTCATGTTTTGATTATATTTGTGATTATTGCATTAGTATTGTGTAATAATCAGGGGCTGGAATGTAAGTGTAGAAAATGTTTTGTCTTTTATTTTGTAATTTACGTGCGTTTCCAGGTGTGACAGTCACATGGGTATTGGTGGGTATATACCTGATAGTGTTTCCTGTTTGGGGTGTGTGGAGAGGGGGTGAGTAGCGGGGAGTGCTCACTTTCTGTTGACCGTTAGCATGCATGTTCTTCATTGTTTCTGCGTGTAGTCCGTTACCATGTCAATAAAAGCTACTGAATATTCAATGCAAGAAAACGCGTCACGGATATTTCCTGCTGCCTAGCCTCTCAGCGGCTATAGGTTGCCGCTACAGTTAGCCTAGCTTGCTTGCCAAGCTATTTTCATAAATAATCTGTAAGATCGTTTGTACCTTCATCTGTGACTGGAGGCCAATGTCTAACATCATCAACCCAACAAGTCTGCCTGGCTGTAGCTGTCATCAAGGGTGCGTTATCACCTTATCTCCGAGGTTTGTTTACATACTGGTGCATATGTCTATGCCGGTGTAACAGCTCAGTAATGGTGTCGCCACAAGATGGCAGCCTACACAAGAACGCTCGTCGGATTCGTCTATAGTGCTGGTCTAGACCCGACTCTGAAGTACCAGCTAAATTAGTTCCTCCAAAAGAGTTCCTAGAACTGAAATCGTTCCTAGTTCCTGTTCGCCAATAGTTTTAGGAACTATGAAAAGGTTCCTGTGCGAAAGCCCCTATAGATACATTAAGATGGACTGTTTTTAATAGTTGCTGTTTTATTACTTTAAATAATCCCAAACCTGTTCTGATATCCTGTGTTGTGTTCTTAGATGCCCAGGCCGGCACCTTTTATTTTGTAGGTGTTACGATGGGTGTTTGTCAGCTTCTGTCTTTGTTAGAACTGTTTCACATAGCAGACGGTTTTGAGGAGTGCAGACTTTTCCCTCGCTTTATGCAGGTAAAATATAAACACCACATTCACAGCACTATTATTTCAAGTAATAGTACATTATTATTCATGTACTGTTATTGTTAAGTGTTCATTTGCAAAAGACCTAGTTCCTGTTTTTTGTGATATTATGAAATATTTCCCAAACTGTTGCCACAAATCAAGATTTAAGGAAGTGCCTAATTGAAAGAAATGTGTGTCTGTTTCAGAGCTATTGGGATAGATGAGTTTAAGGTGCATGATTTGTATATGTAACATTACATGTATTATTCTTTAATGCTGTTTTCCATTTACAGGTAATGGAGAGAAATGTCCTTCTGTTTCTCCTCATCAGTCTGGAAGAGTTTCGGAATAAACCAATCGTGTGTGTGCAGTTTTATCTGTGGAATATACTGGGCCTTCTAAGGTTTGTGTCTTTCACGTTTGCATTGAATAATGAATAATCTAATCCCGTCTGAATGCGAATGTCCGTGATTACTATGGAAGTTTGTTTCCGCCACTGAAAAAAAAGGGTAATTGTGACCTTTATTTCTCACAATTCTGACTTATTTTCCAGAATTGCGTGATGCAAACTCACAATTGCCTGTTATAATCTAGTCCAAGTTTGAGGAAAAAAAGACTGACTCGTAATTCTGACTCTATAACACAATTGCGACTTTATATCACCAAGTTCTGAGAAAACAAGTCACAATTCTGAATTAAAGCAGAATTGCAAGATATAAACTATTATAACTGATATTGTATTATACTAATGCTTCCTTTTTCATGCTTTCATTTAATTAATGATGGCATTTGACGAAAAATTTAAATGATAAAATGAATAAATAGAGCCCAAATCCCGGAAACTGCTAAGATATTTTAATATCAGTGTCAGGTAAGAAACTTGTTTAGAAGACTTTGCTCACTTTTGTGGGTTATTATAAACAGACACTTCTATATAAATGTCTCGTATGTGATGCAGATGAGCTTCTGTAACGTCCACTTCTAGATTTAGATTTTAGTCCCATCCGGATCGGTACATGAAATCACAAATGTCGAGTGATAAGAATTGTAACTCAAATAACCAATAAGAAAACTAGTCCTATATGAATAGGGCTTCAGAGTGTGGTAGATGCTAATTGTAGTAGTTCTGTTGGTCATATTGTGGTTTGTTTGTCCTACAGGTATCCACACGAGTTATTTTGCCTTACAGGCACACCGTATTTGAAAATGCTGTGGGTGCATCAAACGCTGTCAGTTCCAGTGTACTTGCTGTCTGCTGTCACAGAAGGTACAGATGATTACAATTACAATATTATCTTAGCCTGACTTCGTCATACTCGTATTCAAGAAAGAATATGAGTCTGAAACTCCTCCATTGGGCTTTGATTATGAGGCGTGTCGTAACCGAACCAGGACAAAAAAAAAAACCTCTGCACTCAATTGGATAGTCGGTAGACCTACCAACCAATCAAGCAGAGCAACGCATAAGTCAACTCCTTTGCATAGCGCAGTTTTCAATACAGAACGTAGCCTACTTTATTTATTTTAGAAGTTAAATAACGAGTGTTGCTTCTTTTACTTACTTCTCCATGAGTGCCACCAAAGGATAAACCACAGCGACCACAGGCTTTTCATTACGTCCCATCTTCTTAGCGACCGTCAGAGCCAGCTGATAAGTTACACTTTTCCCGAATCATGTAGGAAGGACGCCAAAAATATCTTTCCGATCGACAAATGCCTTAATTGCAGTTCTGTGTTTTTTTTTTACAAAAGACGCGACAGCGGAATACATCTCAATTCTCCAGCTGCAGTCATCTTTGACAAGCGCACTTTGATGACGTGAGGATTATGTTACTAAAGACCACCTGTCAATCATCGTATAAAGCCCGCCCTGGCCATTTGAATGGCCCGATGATTTCTGAACCGATCATAATTACTCCTCAATGGATCGAGTCCAGACCGAACTTCCCGTCCAAAAAATGTTGTGGGCGGAGTTCGGGCTGGCATCCAGGCTAATATTATCTAAGATACTGTGGCAATTTGGAAAAAAAAATACGGTAAATGCCATCATATGTGATCAGATCGCTTTGGAAATAAATATATATTTATACAATTGTTAAGAGCATCAGGACTGCAAATGTTTCCCCCTGGTTGGGAGACACTATAGATGAATAGTAATAACAGAAACAATATTTCTCTGGAATATAACATAGAACATAAAATATTAAGTTTCTTTATGGAAGTTCAAATTTAGCTGAAACTTTGCTTTGCACTGCTAATACATAGATAATGTATGTACAGTAGACATTTGTAATCATATCTGCATTTGTAAGATTTTTAATGTTTAAAAAGAAAATTGACCACAACCAAAAAACAAAAACAAAAAATGTTTCGAAGAAAAAAAACTTGGTTTTTAGAGTCTTGCCATCATTTTCAACTTGATGTCCACTAGAAATAACTAATGATGAAAATGATACTTGTCATATCCATCCGTTTCAAACAGTAATTGATGCTTTTTTGATACAACCAAGTTTGCAACTTACAAACTGACATTGTACATCCCAAATTTTTGCTCAACACATGAGCACGTGTCTGGGCATGCACAAATCGTCTTAAAAGCTTCGTTTCAAATAGAAAGCTGATCTGAGCCAGCCGGAAATGAGTTAGCGCACTTGTCTTAAGGCTTTATGGGAGTTTGTCAGGAAATGTGTTGAGAAAGCCTGATCCTGCTGCAGCATGTCCAACTGTGATAAAGAGTCACGCCTCACTTCATTTAACAATACAGAAAAATGAGCCGCATTTGGGTAAAACATTGTGCACAGCTTTGCATCTCTAACCACAATCTTTTTTTTGTCCCTTTCTTATATTTTTAGGAATAACCATTGTACATATGTTGCCTTACTGGTCTGAGTCTGAAGGGACGGATTCAGTCCAACCTAAAGAACCTGCATCGATGTCCATTTATTCCCCATATATGCTTATGGGCTGGTTACTACTTCTTGTATTAGGTAAAATAATATGACATGCCTTCTGTAAAAGTACAATTGAGCCACGCTTAAAAATGTCTGCATTTCAATGCATATGGAAGTGCCATATTTTGTCATATTATCTCGTGCATACATTTTTGAATGTGGCATAAGTACAGTTTCTGAATACATCCATTTGGTCATTTTCTGTCATTTATTTTGGCGTGTAGCATGAGTGTGTCAGTGGATTGTCATCTTCTCTGTGTTTTGAAGGATCCAGTTTCACAGCACTACTCTTGCTGAAGGAAAGGAAGGAGATTCTGGGCAGCTGGATTAAGAAACCGAAGGAAAACTAACCCAGACAAGAACAAGATATCAGTACTGGCTCATTCACCAAAGCGAAATATTCTAACCATGGGAGTATTATGTTGGCGGGGGAGTGCATTCCTGAAATTACATTTTTAACTAGAAAAAAACAAACAAAAACAATATCAGTTTAAAAAAAAACCATTCTGTTTCATTCTGATGTTATGTTTTTAAAGGACATGCTACTGAACTACAGGTAAATCATGGTACTGAAAGTACCCATTTGTCCAGCAAAACACCGGTGTCGTGTAAATGAATGGCTAAAACGCATAAAAAAATCTTCTGTTGAAAACGGTCGCATAAACGGCTCCTTAGATATTAGCAGGTCAAAAACCTTGATTTTGCTAAATGTTAATAATATAATGACACACTCAGTACCTGACCATATAAACCCACAATTTCAACTTTTAAATGCTGTCAGGGTTAAAAACCCATTAAACAGTATTTTAGAACATTTTGGAGCCAGTATTGTCTTAAAGCGAACTAAAGAGCCTGGTTATACATTATCGACGGTCATAATCAACGTTAAGTTTAAAAATATTCGCAGATTAGCAGTGTCCGGGAGCAGAACACTCTTTAGGCATGCCTTTAAGAAACCAAGGTCAAAATAATAGAATAATGTCTTGCCTTTATAAATATTTTTTTGTTCACTGATCATTACTGAAACCAGCACACAGTTTGTATACATTGTTCTACACCAACACCTACAAAGTAATTTAAGACAGATAACATTTTTAGACATAAAATTGAAAATGGAGACACTTTGTGGAATGAAAAAAACAAAACAAAACAAAAACAAATTCACTGTTACTCAAAAAAATGGTGGGTTAATGATGCCAGAATATCTTTTAGCACGAGTCAAATTAACTTATTGTCAAATATTCTAAATGTAAATTAATCAAAACATTTTCTAAGTCCTTGATAGAGTCCAACTTACAGATGGAGGTGGGAATGTCAGCAGACTGGTGTAAGAAAAAGTTGTTCTAATGTCACTAACTGTACGCAGCGAGACGTGTGCTGCCACCAAAACAGCAGTGAATATTAAATAAAACAATCCAAACATTCATTTATTTAGTTACAAGTCAGTTTTTGAACATTTCTATACATTGAATAAAATAAATGACATGAGTGCTAAATTGATTTCTTACGCATTACACAGGCCAATATTTTGAGCAACTTTGTCTGTAAAATCATTATCATCATGATGAAAAAAAAAAACATCATTACAAACACAAAGCAAAGAAAGTAGATGTTTCTGAAAATGACTATGCGAGAAACTCTCCGTTCCCAGTATCTGCTAACCTTCAAAGATTAGACTTGTATCCCTTCTTGACGCAGAGAAAGTTGAGTCTCTGCTCACAGTCTGCGGGTTTCCAAACGTTCTGTGTTCGATCATAAACCCCACAGCGCTGATCCATGGCAGGACACTGGGGCTCTGCACCCGCAGACCAGACCTTATAGCCCATCCCTTCTCCATTCACCCAGAACCAGTGACCAGCGATGAAGCGCAGTCCGGTCCACATGTAATCTGTATCGGCTGCTGTGCTCTTTCTCTGCGCTTCTTCCATGATGTCTTCTGAGTTGAGTATGGCCAGGTCGATGTGGTTTTTTCTGCAGTATAGCAGAGCCTCTTCCCATGTGCTTTTCTGCTGCACCAGGATCAGCTCAAAGACCCTCATACAGTAAAATTCAAGACTCATGGTGCATGGTGCGTCAAACAATTTATATGTCCGTTTACCGATAGCGCCACATTTTTCATGATCAAAATTTGGTTCTCCTTCGTTCCAAAACGTTATCGTCGCCTCCCCGCCTTCGGACCATACCCACTTGTTATTGTCTTCACCATCTCTCTCAAGTCCAATCCAAAAATAAGTAGTGTTAATTTCACGATTGGTAGAGAGCATCTGTAAATCTTTGCAACGGATAGTGGACAAGTCATCGTAGTGCGCTCTGCAATGATCCTGTGCCTCTTTCCAGGGCATAGTCACATTCACGAAAAAGTGATATCTGTAGACGCTGAGATTCATCTCAAAGAGACTCAAAAAGAGCAGCAGAGTTACTGAGGCCTTCATGTCTCTGCAGGTGATCTCCCAGCGCAGCAGCAGAATCCAGAATAAATGTGGGATTTCACCTTTGTCATGATGTTGCTGACTCGCCACACCTTTCACAAATTTCTGCCATGAACTGACTCATAAAAACCAGGGCAGCTCTGCCATCACAGTGTCTTCCACCGCCTGCATTACATTAACAAATCTCTTTATTTAAAAACGTAAATAACAGGCAAATCAGGTGACTCAAGGAAAGGACATATTTACATTAACCCCTGTTTCACATACAAGTCTTACGTTACGTCTGAAAGCAACTGATACTAAATATTCAAATCTCAGTGCCATTGTTTTGTCTCAAGATACGCGGATGTTTTTTCTTAGGCACGTTTATGAAAGCTTCTTAAATGTCCTAGTTCTTGCCTAATCTGTGAAACCAGGCCTAATGTGAAGTCTTGTAGGTATTTGGAAATCTAAACAATTCTTGCCGCTCGCCATTCTCAAGTAAAGCATTTAGATGTTGACTAGTGCTCTTTAATATGTTACTGACATTAAAGGAGTAGTTCACTTTAAAAAAATCTTTTGCTGATAATTTACTCACCCCCATGTCATCCAAGATGTCCACGTCTTACTTTCTTCAGTCAAAAAGAAATTTTCTCCATATATTGGACTTCATTGGGAACCAAACGGTTCAAGGTCCAAAAGACAGTTTCAGTGCAGCTTCAAAGGGCTTTAAACGACACCAGACAATGAATAAGGGTCTTATCTAGGACCCTTTGAGTCATGACTCGAAAAAAAGATTCGTTCATTTTGATGAACGAGTTTGAACAGGAGAGTCACGAACGCGCATCACAAAACAGAGCAAGGCGAGCATTTGTGCTTATAAAACTTAAACCTTTTTTATTTATTTTTGAAATGGCCAATCGTTTCGCTAGATAAGACCCTTATTCATCGTCTGGTGTCGTTTTAAGCCCTTTGAAGCTGCACTGAAATCTCATTTTGGACCTTGAACCGTTTGGTTCCCATTGAAGTCCATTATATGGAGAAAAATCCTGGAATGTTTTCATCAAAAACGTTCATTTCTTTTCGACTGAAGAAAGAAAGACATGGACATCTTGGATGACATGGGGGTGAGTAACTTATCAGCAAGTTTTTTTTAAAGTGAACTACTTGGAACCAGTTCTCCTGGCCGGCTGTCGAAACACTAAGAACTGGTTCGCGCGCAGGCACCGGCTCCGAACCGGCTCTCAAAATGCTTTGGTGGAAAAGGGGCTTAAGAGTCTAAATTAAAAAAATCATATAAAGCGACTGAGTCTCTTCAGAAAATTTTAAGTAAACCGCTTAATTCATATGGATTAGTTTACAATCTCTTTATCAACTTTTTGAAGTGTCTAAGTGGTAGTTGCATAGCTGTCAATGAAGGGACAGAAAGCTCACAGATTTCATCAAAAATATCATTTTTGTTTGAAGATGAACAAAAGTCTTACTGGTTTGGAACGGCATGAAGGTGAGTCATTAATGACAGAATTTACATTTTGGCATGAACTATCCCTCTAAAACTAAAATGCATGTCTTTGTGCTGTTTTAACTAAAAGCAACTTGCACTGATATATCTTAAAAAAGTAGTCAGTGCCATTGTTTTGTCTGAAGATGCACACCTTTAATGTTATTTTTCATGTTTATAAAAGCTACTTAAATGTCCTAATTGAAATCTAAGGTCTGTCTGTGAAACCAGGCCTGCTTTTTTAATAGACATACTATTACTTTTTTATATAGATAATATATATTTTCTGCTGAAAATACTTGCTATTCAAGGGGCTTTCGCGCCGGATAGTTCTAGGAACTAGCCACCAGGGTGGTTCTCCGAGAACTAATGGTTCCCCTGGTTGCATTCGCATCGCCAGTCACAACCGCTCGCAGAAATACATGATCATGTTCAGCTTAGTCTCCTCAAAGTTTCGTTGAATTTTCTCCTCAGCGTAAAGTTTAAGAGGCCAATCTATCACTGTTTCACATGTTCGTAGAGTTAGTTTCTGGCTGCAATCTGTGTGTTTACATAGCTTTTTTAAAAACGGCGGGTGCTATTGTTTCGCGTGTATTCGTCCAATCAGTGAACACTAATGTCACTGGTAGTTCCTATAGTGCTGGTCTAGACCCGACTCTGAAGTACCAGCTAAATTAGTTCCTCCAAAAGAGTTCCTAGAACTGAAATCGTTCCTAGTTCCTGTTCGCCAATAGTTTTAGGAACTATGAAAAGGTTCCGGTGCGAAAGCCCCTATAGATACATTAAGATGGACTGTTTTTAATAGTTGCTGTTTTATTACTTTAAATAATCCCAAACCTGTTCTGATATCCTGTGTTGTGTTCTTAGATGCCCAGGCCGGCACCTTTTATTTTGTAGGTGTTACGATGGGTGTTTGTCAGCTTCTGTCTTTGTTAGAACTGTTTCACATAGTAGACGGTTTTGAGGAGTGCAGACTTTTCCCTCGCTTTATGCAGGTAAAATATAAACACCACATTCACAGCACTATTATTTCAAGTAATAGTACATTATTATTCATGTACTGTTATTGTTAAGTGTTCATTTGCAAAAGACCTAGTTCCTGTTTTTTGTGATATTATGAAATATTTCCCAAACTGTTGCCACAAATCAAGATTTAAGGAAGTGCCTAATTGAAAGAAATGTGTGTCTGTTTCAGAGCTATTGGGATAGATGAGTTTAAGGTGCATGATTTGTATATGTAACATTACATGTATTATTCTTTAATGCTGTTTTCCATTTACAGGTAATGGAGAGAAATGTCCTTCTGTTTCTCCTCATCAGTCTGGAAGAGTTTCGGAATAAACCAATCGTGTGTGTGCAGTTTTATCTGTGGAATATACTGGGCCTTCTAAGGTTTGTGTCTTTCACGTTTGCATTGAATAATGAATAATCTAATCCCGTCTGAATGCGAATGTCCGTGATTACTATGGAAGTTTGTTTCCGCCACTGAAAAAAAAGGGTAATTGTGACCTTTATTTCTCACAATTCTGACTTATTTTCCAGAATTGCGTGATGCAAACTCACAATTGCCTGTTATAATCTAGTCCAAGTTTGAGGAAAAAAAGACTGACTCGTAATTCTGACTCTATAACACAATTGCGACTTTATATCACCAAGTTCTGAGAAAACAAGTCACAATTCTGAATTAAAGCAGAATTGCAAGATATAAACTATTATAACTGATATTGTATTATACTAATGCTTCCTTTTTCATGCTTTCATTTAATTAATGATGGCATTTGACGAAAAATTTAAATGATAAAATGAATAAATAGAGCCCAAATCCCGGAAACTGCTAAGATATTTTAATATCAGTGTCAGGTAAGAAACTTGTTTAGAAGACTTTGCTCACTTTTGTGGGTTATTATAAACAGACACTTCTATATAAATGTCTCGTATGTGATGCAGATGAGCTTCTGTAACGTCCACTTCTAGATGTTAGTCCCATCCGGATCGGTACATGAAATCACAGATGTCGAGTGATAAGAATTGTAACTCAAATAACCAATAAGAAAACTAGTCCTATATGAATAGGGCTTCAGAGTGTGGTAGATGCTAATTGTAGTAGTTCTGTTGGTCATATTGTGGTTTGTTTGTCCTACAGGTATCCACACGAGTTATTTTGCCTTACAGGCACACCGTATTTGAAAATGCTGTGGGTGCATCAAACGCTGTCAGTTCCAGTGTACTTGCTGTCTGCTGTCACAGAAGGTACAAATGATTACCATTACAATATTATTTAAGGAGATACTGTGGCAATTTGGAAAAAAAAATACTGTAAATGCCATCATATGTGATCAGATCGCTTTGGAAATAAATATATATATTTATACAATTGTTAAGAGCATCAGGACTGCAAATGTTTCCCCCTGGTTGGGAGACACTATAGATGAATACTAACAGCAACAATATTTCTCTGGAATATAAGATGCTTTATTGCTTCATTATTACTATATATATATATATATATATATAATACAATTATACATAAAATATTAAGTTTCTTTATGGAAGTTGAAATTTAGCTGAAACTTTGCTTTGCACTGCTAATACATAGATAATGTATGTACAGTAGACATTTGTAATCATATCTGCATTTGTAAGATTTTTAATGTTTAAAAAGAAAATTGACCACAACCAAAAAAACAAAAAATGTTTCAAAGAAAAAAAACTTGGTTTTTAGAGTCTTGCCATCATTTTCAACTTGAGTTCTGATGTCCACTAGAAGTAACTGATGATGAAAATTATAATATTTGTCATATCCATCCGTTTCAAGCAGTACAATTGATGCTTTTTTGATACAACCAAGTTTGCAACTTACACACTGACATTGTACATCTCAAATTTTTGCTCAACACATGAGCACGTGTCTGGGCATGCACAAATCGTCTTAAAAGCTTCGTTTCAAATAGAAAGCTGACCTGAGCCAGCCGGAAATGAGTTAGCGCACTTGTCTTAAGGCTTTATGGGAGTTTGTCAGGAAATGTGTTGAGAAAGCCTGATCCTGCTGCAGCATGTCCAACTGTGATAAAGAGTCACGCCTCACTTCATTTAACAATACAGAAAAATGAGCCGCATTTGGGTAAAACATTGTGCACAGCTTTGCATCTCTAACCACAATCTTTTTTTTGTCCCTTTCTTATATTTTTAGGAATAACCATTGTACATATGTTGCCTTACTGGTCTGAGTCTGAAGGGACGGATTCAGTCCAACCTAAAGAACCTGCATCGATGTCCATTTATTCCCCATATATGCTTATGGGCTGGTTACTACTTCTTGTATTAGGTAAAATAATATGACATGCCTTCTGTAAAAGTACAATTGAGCCACGCTTAAAAATGTCTGCATTTCAATGCATATGGAAGTGCCATATTTTGTCATATTATCTCGTGCATACATTTTTGAATGTGGCATAAGTACAGTTTCTGAATACATCCATTTGGTCATTTTCTGTCATTTATTTTGGCGTGTAGCATGAGTGTGTCAGTGGATTGTCATCTTCTCTGTGTTTTGAAGGATCCAGTTTCACAGCACTACTCTTGCTGAAGGAAAGGAAGGAGATTCTGGGCAGCTGGATTAAGAAACCGAAGGAAAACTAACCCAGACAAGAACAAGATATCAGTACTGGCTCATTCACCAAAGCGAAATATTCTAACCATAGGAGTATTATGTTGGCGGGGGAGTGCATTCCTGAAATTACATTTTTAACTAGAAAAAAACAAACAAAAACAATATCAGTTTAAAAAAAAAACATTCTGTTTCATTCTGATGTTATGTTTTTAAAGGACATGCTACTGAACTACAGGTAAATCATGGTACTGAAAGTACCCATTTGTCCAGCAAAACACCGGTGTCGTGTAAATGAATGGCTAAAACGCATAAAAAAATCTTCTGTTGAAAACGGTCGCATAAACGGCTCCTTAGATATTAGCAGGTCAAAAACCTTGATTTTGCTAAATGTTAATAATATAATGACACACTCAGTACCTGACCATATAAACCCACAATTTCAACTTTTAAATGCTGTCAGGGTTAAAAACCCATTAAACAGTATTTTAGAACATTTTGGAGCCAGTATTGTCTTAAAGCGAACTAAAGAGCCTGGTTATACATTATCGACGGTCATAATCAACGTTAAGTTTAAAAATATTCGCAGATTAGCAGTGTCCGGGAGCAGAACACTCTTTAGGCATGCCTTTAAGAAACCAAGGTCAAAATAATAGAATAATGTCTTGCCTTTATAAATATTTTTTTGTTCACTGATCATTACTGAAACCAGCACACAGTTTGTATACATTGTTCTACACCAACACCTACAAAGTAATTTAAGACAGATAACATTTTTAGACATAAAATTGAAAATGGAGACACTTTGTGGAATGAAAAAAACAAAACAAAACAAAAACAAATTCACTGTTACTCAAATAAATGGTGGGTTAATGATGCCAGAATATCTTTTAGCACGAGTCAAATTAACTTATTGTCAAATATTCTAAATGTAAATTAATCAAAACATTTTCTAAGTCCTTGATAGAGTCCAACTTACAGATGGAGGTGGGAATGTCAGCAGACTGGTGTAAGAAAAAGTTGTTCTAATGTCACTAACTGTACGCAGCGAGACGTGTGCTGCCACCAAAACATCAGTGAATATTAAATAAAAGAATCCAAACATTCATTTATTTAGTTACAAGTCAGTTTTTGAACATTTCTATACATTGAATAAAATAAGTGACATGAGTGCTAAATTGATTTCTTACGCATTACACAGGCCAATATTTTGAGCAACTTTGTCTGTAAAATCATTATCATCATGATGAAAAAAAAAAAACATCATTACAAACACAAAGCAAAGAAAGTAGATGTTTCTGAAAATGACTATGCGAGAAACTCTCCGTTCACAGTATCTGCTAACCTTCAAAGATTAGACTTGTATCCCTTCTTGACGCAGAGAAAGTTGAGTCTCTGCTCACAGTCTGCGGGTTTCCAAACGTTCTGTGTTCGATCATAAACCCCACAGCGCTGATCCATGGCAGGACACTGGGGCTCTGCACCCGCAGACCAGACCTTATAGCCCATCCCTTCTCCATTCACCCAGAACCAGTGACCAGCGATGAAGCGCAGTCCGGTCCACATGTAATCTGTATCGGCTGCTGTGCTCTTTATCTGCGCTTCTTCCATGATGTCTTCTGAGTTGAGTATGGCCAGGTCGATGTGGTTTTTTCTGCAGTATAGCAGAGCCTCTTCCCATGTGCTTTTCTGCTGCACCAGGATCAGCTCAAAGACCCTCATACAGTAAAATTCAAGACTCATGGTGCATGGTGCGTCAAACAATTTATATGTCCGTTTACCGATAGCGCCACATTTTTCATGATCAAAATTTGGTTCTCCTTCGTTCCAAAACGTTATCGTCGCCTCCCCGCCTTCGGACCATACCCACTTGTTATTGTCTTCACCATCTCTCTCAAGTCCAATCCAAAAATAAGTAGTGTTAATTTCACGATTGGTAGAGAGCATCTGTAAATCTTTGCAACGGATAGTGGACAAGTCATCGTAGTGCGCTCTGCAATGATCCTGTGCCTCTTTCCAGGGCATAGTCACATTCACGAAAAAGTGATATCTGTAGACGCTGAGATTCGGCTCAAAGAGACTCAAAAAGAGCAGCAGAGTTACTGAGGCCTTCATGTCTCTGCAGGTGATCTCCCAGCGCAGCAGCAGAATCCAGAATAAATGTGGGATTTCACCTTTGTCATGATGTTGCTGACTCGCCACACCTTTCACAAATTTCTGCCATGAACTGACTCATAAAAACCAGGGCAGCTCTGCCATCACAGTGTCTTCCACCGCCTGCATTACATTAACAAATCTCTTTATTTAAAAACGTAAATAACAGGCAAATCAGGTGACTCAAGGAAAGGACATATTTACATTAACCCCTGTTTCACATACAAGTCTTACGTTACGTCTGAAAGCAACTGATACTAAATATTCAAATCTCAGTGCCATTGTTTTGTCTCAAGATACGCGGATGTTTTTTCTTAGGCACGTTTATGAAAGCTTCTTAAATGTCCTAGTTCTTGCCTAATCTGTGAAACCAGGCCTAATGTGAAGTCTTGTAGGTATTTGGAAATCTAAACAATTCTTGCCGCTCGCCATTCTCAAGTAAAGCATTTAGATGTTGACTAGTGCTCTTTAATATGTTACTGACATTAAAGGAGTAGTTCACTTTAAAAAAATCTTTTGCTGATAATTTACTCACCCCCATGTCATCCAAGATGTCCACGTCTTACTTTCTTCAGTCAAAAAGAAATTTTCTCCATATATTGGACTTCATTGGGAACCAAACGGTTCAAGGTCCAAAAGACAGTTTCAGTGCAGCTTCAAAGGGCTTTAAACGACACCAGACAATGAATAAGGGTCTTATCTAGGACCCTTTGAGTCATGACTCGAAAAAAAGATTCGTTCATTTTGATGAACGAGTTTGAACAGGAGAGTCACGAACGCGCATCACAAAACAGAGCAAGGCGAGCATTTGTGCTTATAAAACTTAAACCTTTTTTATTTATTTTTGAAATGGCCAATCGTTTCGCTAGATAAGACCCTTATTCATCGTCTGGTGTCGTTTTAAGCCCTTTGAAGCTGCACTGAAATCTCATTTTGGACCTTGAACCGTTTGGTTCCCATTGAAGTCCATTATATGGAGAAAAATCCTGGAATGTTTTCATCAAAAACGTTCATTTCTTTTCGACTGAAGAAAGAAAGACATGGACATCTTGGATGACATGGGGGTGAGTAACTTATCAGCAAGTTTTTTTTAAAGTGAACTACTTGGAACCAGTTCTCCTGGCCGGCTGTCGAAACACTAAGAACTGGTTCGCGCGCAGGCACCGGCTCCGAACCGGCTCTCAAAATGCTTTGGTGGAAAAGGGGCTTAAGAGTCTAAATTAAAAAAATCATATAAAGCGACTGAGTCTCTTCAGAAAATTTTAAGTAAACCGCTTAATTCATATGGATTAGTTTACAATCTCTTTATCAACTTTTTGAAGTGTCTAAGTGGTAGTTGCATAGCTGTCAATGAAGGGACAGAAAGCTCACAGATTTCATCAAAAATATCATTTTTGTTTGAAGATGAACAAAAGTCTTACTGGTTTGGAACGGCATGAAGGTGAGTCATTAATGACAGAATTTACATTTTGGCATGAACTATCCCTCTAAAACTAAAATGCATGTCTTTGTGCTGTTTTAACTAAAAGCAACTTGCACTGATATATCTTAAAAAAGTAGTCAGTGCCATTGTTTTGTCTGAAGATGCACACCTTTAATGTTATTTTTCATGTTTATAAAAGCTACTTAAATGTCCTAATTGAAATCTAAGGTCTGTCTGTGAAACCAGGCCTGCTTTTTTAATAGACATACTATTACTTTTTTATATAGATAATATATATTTTCTGCTGAAAATACTTGCTATTCAAGGGGCTTTCGCGCCGGATAGTTCTAGGAACTAGCCACCAGGGTGGTTCTCCGAGAACTAATGGTTCCCCTGGTTGCATTCGCATCGCCAGTCACAACCGCTCGCAGAAATACATGATCATGTTCAGCTTAGTCTCCTCAAAGTTTCGTTGAATTTTCTCCTCAGCGTAAAGTTTAAGAGGCCAATCTATCACTGTTTCACATGTTCGTAGAGTTAGTTTCTGGCTGCAATCTGTGTGTTTACATAGCTTTTTTAAAAACGGCGGGTGCTATTGTTTCGCGTGTATTCGTCCAATCAGTGAACACTAATGTCACTGGTAGTTCCTATAGTGCTGGTCTAGACCCGACTCTGAAGTACCAGCTAAATTAGTTCCTCCAAAAGAGTTCCTAGAACTGAAATCGTTCCTAGTTCCTGTTCGCCAATAGTTTTAGGAACTATGAAAAGGTTCCGGTGCGAAAGCCCCTATAGATACATTAAGATGGACTGTTTTTAATAGTTGCTGTTTTATTACTTTAAATAATCCCAAACCTGTTCTGATATCCTGTGTTGTGTTCTTAGATGCCCAGGCCGGCACCTTTTATTTTGTAGGTGTTACGATGGGTGTTTGTCAGCTTCTGTCTTTGTTAGAACTGTTTCACATAGTAGACGGTTTTGAGGAGTGCAGACTTTTCCCTCGCTTTATGCAGGTAAAATTTAAAGACCACATTCACAGCACTATTATTTCAAGTAATAGTACATTATTATTCATGTACTGTTATTGTTAAGTGTTCATTTGCAAAAGACCTAGTTCCTGTTTTTTGTGATATTATGAAATATTTCCCAAACTGTTGCCACAAATCAAGATTTAAGGAAGTGCCTAATTGAAAGAAATGTGTGTCTGTTTCAGAGCTATTGGGATAGATGAGTTTAAGGTGCATGATTTGTATATGTAACGTTACATGTATTATTCCTTAATGCTGTTTTCCATTTACAGGTAATGGAGAGAAATGTCCTTCTGTTTCTCCTCATCAGTCTGGAAGAGTTTCAGAGTAAACCAATCGTGTGTGTGCAGTTTTATCTGTGGAATATACTGGGCCTTCTAAGGTTTGTGTATGAATAAGGTTTGTGACATGAATAATGAATAATCTAATCCCGTCTGAATGCGAATGTCCGTGATTACTATGGAAGTTTGTTTCCGCCACTGAAAAAAAAGGGTAATTGTGACCTTTATTTCTCACAATTCTGACATATTTTCCAGAATTGCGTGATGTAAACTCACAATTGCCTGAAGCGACGGATTCAGTCCAACCTAAAGTACCTGCATCGATGTCCATTTATTCCCCATAAATGCTTATGGGCTGGTTACTACTGTAAAAGTACAATTGAGCCACGCTTAAAAATGTCTGCATTTCAATGGATATGGAAGTGCCATGTTTTGTCATATTTTCTCGTGCAATGACATTCATACATTTTTAAATGTGGCTTAAGTACAATTTTTGAATACATCCATTTGCTCATTTTCTGCCATTTATTTTGGCGTGAGTGTGTCAGTGGATTGTCATCTTCTCTGTGTTTTGAAGGATCCAGTTTCACAGCACTACTCTTGCTGAAGGAAAGGAAGGAGATTCTGGGCAGCTGGATTAAGAAACCGAAGGAAAACTAACCCGGAGAAGAACAAGATATCAGTACTGGCTCATTCACCAAAGCGAAATATTCTAACCATGGGAGTATTATGTTGGCGGGGGAGTGCATTCCTGAAATTAATTTTTAACTAGAAAAAAATAACAAAAACAATATAATTAAAAAAAACAAACAAGAAAAAACAGTCCTTTTCATTCTGATTTTAATATTCTTTAAACATTCTGTTTCATTCTGATTCTGTTTTTAAGCACATGCTACTGAACTACAGGGAACATACACACAATGCCTTGTTTTGATTATTAATATTCCTGTATTTGAGATAAATCATGGTTACCCATTTGCCCAGCAAAACACCGGTGTCGTTTAAATGAACGGCCAATGTATAAACCGTTATTTATGCATAAACCGTTTTTAGTTGAAAATGGTCGTATAAACGGCTCCTTAGATATTGGCAGGTCAAAAACCTTGATTTCGCTAAATGTTAATAATGTAATGACACACTCAGAGTCTGACCATATAAACCCACAATTTCAACTTTTCAACATTTTTTTGCTGTCCAGCTAAAAGACCCAAATAATAAACAGTATTTTAGAAAAAGTATTACTGTAAAAATAAAATTTGTACTGTACAAATTTTAAATTTTTACCAAAATACTAGTAAAACAGTATTTCAGTCGAAAATTTCTTTTCGACTGAAGAAAGAAAGACATGAACATCTTGGATGACACGGGGGTGAGTAAATTATCAGCAAAAGTTTTATTAAAAGTGAACTACTCCTTTAAAGCGAAGTAAAGAGCTTTGATACATTATCGATGGCCATACTCAACATTACGTTTAAAAACATTAGCAGATTAGCAGTGTCCTGGAGATGACCATTCTTTAGGCATGCCTTAATAATAAATGCCAAAATAATGGAATTACCAAGGTCAAAATAATAGAAAAATGTCTTGCCTTTATATTAATTTATTTTCTAATTTTTTTTGTTCACTGATCATTACTGAAACCATCACACAGTTTGTATACATTGTTCTACACCAACACCTACAAAGTAATTTAAGACAAATAATATTTTTAGACATAAAATTGAAAATGTAGGCAATTGGTGAAATGATTTTTTTTAAATTCACTGTTATTAAAAAAAAATCAATTAGGTTAATGATGCCAGAATATCTTCTAGCACAAGTAAAATTAACTTTTTGTCAAATATTCTAAATGTAAATTATTCAAAACATTTTATAAGTCCTTGATAGAATCCAACCTACAGATTGATGAGGGAATGTCACCAGACTGGCGTAATAAAAGTTGCTCCAATGTCACTTACGCAGCGAGACGTGTGCTGCCACCAAAACAACAGTGAATATTAAATAAAAGAATCCAAACATTCATTTATTTAGTTACAAGTCAGTTTTTGAACATTTCTATGCATTGAATAAAATAAGTGTCATGAGTGCTGCTAAATTGATTTCTTACGCATTACACAGGTCAATATTTTGAGCAACTTTTTGTCAGTAAAATCATCAATTTCATCATGATGAAAAAAAAAACATCATTACAAACACAAAGCAAAGAAAGTAGATGTTTCTGAAAATGACTATGCGAGAAACTCTCCGTTCCCAGTATCTGCTAACCTTAAAAGATTAGACTTGTATCCCTTCTTGACGCAGAGAAAGTTGAGTCTCTGCTCACAGTCTGCGGGTTTCCAAACGTTCTGTGTTCGATCATAAACCCCACAGCGCTGATCCATGGCAGGACACTGGGGCTCTGCACCCGCAGACCAGACCTTATAGCCCATCCCTTCTCCATTCACCCAGAACCAGTGACCAGCGATGAAGCGCAGTCCGGTCCACATGTAATCTGTATCGGCTGCTGTGCTCTTTATCTGCGCTTCTTCCATGATGTCTTCTGAGTTGAGTATGGCCAGGTCGATGTGGTTTTTTCTGCAGTATAGCAGAGCCTCTTCCCATGTGCTTTTCTGCTGCACCAGGATCAGCTCAAAGACCCTCATACAGTAAAATTCAAGACTCCTGGTGCAGTTGGCGTCAAACGATTTATATATGTATTTATTGATAGCGCCACATTTTTCATGATCAAAATTTGGTTCTCCATCTTTCCAAAACGTTATCGTTGCCTGCCCGCCTTCGGACCATACCCACTTGTTATTGTCATTACCGTCTCTCTCAAGTCCAATCCAAAAAGAAACAGCTTTAAGTTTAGGATTGGTAGAGAGCATCTGTAAATCTTTACTACGGATAGTGGACAAGTCATCGTAGTGCGCTCTGCAATGATCCTGTGCCTCTTTCCAGGGCATAGTCACATTCACGAAAAAGTGATATCTGTAGACGCTGAGATTCGGCTCAAAGAGACTCAAAAAGAGCAGCAGAGTTACTGAGGCCTTCATGTCTCTGCAGGTGATCTCCCAGCGCAGCAGCAGAATCCAGAATAAATGTGGGATTTCACCTTTGTCATGATGTTGCTGACTCGCCACACCTTTCACAAATTTCTGCCATGAACAGACCCATAAAAACCAGGGCAGCTCATCACAGTGTCTTCTACCGCCTGCATTACATTAACAAATCTCTTTTATTTAAAAACTTAAACAATAGGCAAATCAGGTGACTCAAGGAAAGGACATATCTACATAAACACCTGTTTCACATACAAGTCTTAAAGATTGAGCCACTGTGGTCACTTGGACTATTTTAACGATGTCTTTAATAACTTTTCGAGGCCGGCAAGTTTCAATCCCACAAGAAGTCTATGGACTAGTGTGCAGGAGTGATCCAGCTCTCGGATTTCATCAAAAATATCTTAATTTGTGTTCCGAAGGTTGGAACAACATGAGGGTGAGTAAATACTGACACAATTTTCATTTTTGGGTTACTAACTTTATCAAACGACGAGAACACTTTTTGTGCGCAAAAAAAAAACATAAATAAATAACTAGTGTAATTGCGTATGATCTGTTGTTGTACGTCACACGCATCAGACACGACCAGCGTCGGCCAATAGTGAGCCTACGTGTGATGTAGCTCTACGCAATTACACTAGTTTAACTGACTAGAGGCGCATATGAAGTGAACAGTTGAAATAAAGTAGTTAATTTTGTTGTTTTTTGCGCACAAAAAGTGTTCTCGTCGCTTGATAAAGTTAAAATTGAGCCACTGTAGTCACTTGGACTATTTTAACGATGTCTTTAAAGGGATAGTTCACTTTGAAATTAATTTTTGATTACCTCAAGGGCATCCAAGATGTAGGTGTCTTTGTTTCTGCAGTAGTTTCAAATTTGATATTTTTAGGTCAAACCGTTCTTGTCTGTCAGTCATATAATGCAGGTTTAGGGGGTGCCCTGGGTTCACCTCAAAGAGAAGTCCAAATTAAACATGATTTAATGACTCGTAATTGTAAGTACACATTGCTGGCCTAAGACACGAAACGAGCGGTTTGTGTGAGAAAACGAACAGTATTTATATCGTTTTTACCTCTTGTAACCACAGCCATGTCCAACTGATCCGAGGGCGCGGGCGCTTCGGTCTGCGCATGTGCCGGAAGTGATCGCTTGCGCGCCTACGTCAATTATTGTTTAAACAGAGATTTCACAAGTGTTACCTTTCACTGTGAAGATCTAAACATATTTGGATATATCGAAATCGTCTTCCATTGCGATTTCCTGTATATCTAAATATGTTTAGATCTTCACAGTGATTGGGTAAACTTCTGAAATCTCTGTGTAAACAACGAGTGACGTACACGCGTGAGAGATCACTTCTGGCGCATGCACAGACCGAAGCAGCTGAGAAAAGCCGCCTTCCATTGAAAATGAACGACTTCCGGCCGCATTGGAAGCTCAAGTCGGCGGTGGTGTGAACGTACAGTTACAGCTCACAGTTAATAAGATCAAGAGGCTGAAAATTGTAATAGATCTTACTCAAAAACCTAATTAAATAACCTGTTATAGTTTCGAGAAAACCAATGCTAATAAATTTGTTTCAACCTATTACAGACATGAAACAACCCGAGTGGCAAATTAGATGATGGTCCACCCTACATACAAATATATTTTTGAATGTAAGGTGAGAGAAAACATATTCAGATTTAATAATTGCCTCAATGAATATTATGGATTTCCCCTAGTTCAAAATTGTTTGGACCCACCACAATGGACCCCATTGATTTCAATGGAGAAAATTGAAGCCAAACTGAGCCTGTCACATGAGCAAACCTGTATGTCTTCTAGTAGCTGTGCCGATTGAAATCTGAATAATTCCCTTCCGAATCTCAGAGACGGAGAGAGTGAGTATTAGCTGTCCATGAGCAGAAGCAGGATCAACTTTATGACTCTCTATAAGCTTCTCCCTTGACTTTATCAGACTTTAAGCCTCCACGTCCCTCGACTGCCTGCGAGCTCCTCCTCCTGTCTATACGGCAGTGGTGGAGGAAGTACTGAATCTCAGTACTTAAGTAAAAATACAAATAACCAGATAAATATTTACTTTAGTAAAAGTAGAAGTAACACAATGACAACCATTAGTGGTGCACGATATATCGGCCGCCGATATAACATCGGCCGATTTGGTCAATTTTTTACACATCGGTATCGTTCCGATGTCAAAATAGGGCCGATGTGAACAGGCCGATGATCATTCCCTGTGTATTTGACGTGCGTGGGGGCGGGGATTGTTTTTGCACGCGTATTAAAAGCGCAAGTGCGTTTAAACATCAAGCGCACGAAGACTGGAACTGGTGAGCTGTTTTCTGCCAGCCTTCCCAATGCGTATTTATGTCCCGCCAAAGCCATATTTGACCGGTAAGTGATGTAGATGAGTGACTGCTGCGCTTGTTTAACTGAGGGAACGAGAGTGAAAGCACCGGTCCCGCGCGCCGTCTTCAAAATGTCTTTCGCTTGTTTAACTGAGGGAACAAGTGTGAAAGCACCGGTCACGCGCGCCGTCTTCAAAATGTCTTTCGCTTGTTTAACTGAGGGAACAAGTGTAAAAGCACCGGTCACGCGCGCCGTCTTCAAAATGTCTTTCGCTTGTTTAACGGAGGGAACAAGAGTGAAAGCACCGGTCACGCGCGCCGTCTTCAAAATGTCTTGCTCTCTCTCCCCCTCGCGCATGTTTATGAATTGAGTTGACTGAATATCTTTGAGAATACACGATGGTAAAAAGTCGGAAGACCGAAGTTTTTTTCTTCTGAACTACTGGTTGTGAATTGTGAAAAAAAACACACTTTCAATAAACCAAAAAAAAAAAAAATCTATCGTGTTGATGAAATGTTTTCTGTGTCGACTGTCGAGACCATAGACTGTAAAAATAGGTCGAGACAAATCTCGTGCGATGTTCTAAACTGCCTGGATATATCTGTGCCGTGGTTCCGTTAATGACACGTCCGATTCGCGAACTAATGACTCCTTTGAACCGATTCACTTTAATGAATGGTTAAAACTGATCTGTCCAACACTGAGCTCAAGAGACATAAATCGGAAACACTTTACAATAAGGTTCCATTTATTAAAGTGTACATTAAATGTACACTTTAATAAATGGAACCTTATTGTAAAGTGTAAGGTTAATAGATTAATAGAATGTTAACAAATTTTGTTAACATTCTATTAATATTAGTTTCTGCGGATTTACTCCATGACAAAACTACCCCAGTCATTCTAGAATGATTCATTCTTTCCAAATAGAGCAATTCAAGTAATCTGGTGAAATTGTTTTTATATCACAATATATATCACAGAAAAATAAAATATCACAATGTCATTTTTTACCAATATCGTGCAGCCCTAATCCTCGCTATGTGTTTTCTATACAGGGATATCGATATCGGTAAATATCGGTATCGGCCATAACAGCAATGTTAATATCGGTTATCGGTATCGGCCACAAATTTTCACATCGGTGCATCACTAACAACCATACTTAAGTAAAAAGTAAAAAGTACCTGATTTCAAATGTACTTTAAGTATTAAAAGTAAAAGTACTTGCATAATTTATTTTCTTAATGTTTTTTCTAAATATTAATAAAACATTTAATTCTAACTCATTCAACCTAATACTCCTATAATGATGTTCAATAATGATGGAAAAAAATATCACCATTTCTGAAACAAGCTTGCAATTAGGCAATATACACATCATGCTTATCCTTACTATATGTTAATAACTATGGTAGTAAACGCGATTAATTTATGGTGTAATACTGAACCTCTTGGCTTGCCATAATCCTAACCAAACGTATATTACACACGGTGTGTTTCCTATGCATGTAAAAACTAATTTTTGCGTATAAATTGCACTATAAACGCACTGCGTACGAGACGCATTTAGTGTGACCGGGTTGATATATCTAGAGCCTCCATTTTTGCACTCAGGTCTAAGTCCCATGGACCTCTATCAGAATCCAGAGTTTCAAGAAGATTGGAGAAACTCAAAATTTCGACCCAAAAAAAAAAAACGGCAGTGTTACCCCTGTCGTTTTTTGTATTTTTTTGTGCGAAAAAATAAGTTTCTCCAATCTTCTTGAAACTCTGGATTCTATATAGAGGGGCATGGGACTTAGACCTGAGTGCAAAAATGGAGATTCTAGACCCTTCCAGAGCTGAGATATTGAGATATTTATAACGGCATAAATGCTACGTGGTATCTCAATATCTCAGCTCTGGAAGGGTCTAGAATCTCCATTTTTGCACTCAGGTCTAAGTCCCATGGCCCTCTATCAGAATCCAGAGTTTCAAGAAGATTGGAGAAACTCAAAATTTCGACCCAAAAAAAAAAACGACAGTGTTACCCCTGTCGTTTTTTTTTGTGCGAAAAATTACGTTTCTCCAGTCTTCTTGAAACTCTGGATTATGATAGAGGGCTGTGAGACTTTGACCTGAGTGCAAAAATGGAGGCTCTAGACCCTTCCAGAGCTGAGATATCAAAATTCAAAATTTTGACCCGAAAAAAAACAACAGTGTTACCCCTTTCGTTTTTTTTTCGTTTTCGGACGAAAAATTAAGTTTCTCCAATCTTCTCAAAACTCTGGATTATAATAGAGGGCTGTGAGACTTTGACTTGAGTGCAAAAATGGAGGCTCTAGACCATTCGAGAGCTGAGATATCAAAATTCAAAATGTTGACCCGAAAAAAAATAACAGTGTTACCCCTTTCGGTTTCTTTCGTTTTCGGACGAAAAATTAAGTTTCTCCAATCTTCTCAAAACTCTGGATTATAATAGAGGGCTGTGAGACTTTGACTTGAGTGCAAAAATGGAGGCTCTAGACCCTTCCAGAGCTGAGATATAAAAATTAAAAATTTCGACCCAAAAAAAAAAAACGACAGTGTTACCCCTTTCGTTTTTTTTCGTTTTCGGGTGAAAAATTAAGTTTCTCCAATCTTCTCAAAACTCTGGATTATGATAGAGGGCTGTGAGACTTTGACTTGAGTGCAAAAATGGAGGCTCTAGACCCTTCCAGAGCTGAGATATCAAAATTCAAAATTTCGACCCGAAAAAACAACAACAACAGTGTTACCCCTTTTGTTTTTTTTTTCGTTTTTGGGCGAAAAATTAAGTTTCTTCAATCTTCTCAAAACTCTGGATTCTGATAGACGGCCACGAGACTTTGACCTGAGTGCAAAAATGAAGGCTCTAGACCATTCCAGAGCTGAGATTTCAAAATTTCGACCCGAAAAAACAACAACAGTGTTACCCCTTTCGTTTTTTTTCATTTTCGGGCGAAAAATTAAGTTTCTCCAATCTTCTCAAAACTCTGGATTATGATAGAGGGCTGTGAGACTTTGACCTGAGTGCAAAAATGGAGGCTCTAGACCCTTCCAGAGCTGAGATATCAAAACTCAAAATTTCGACCCGAAAAAAAACCGACAGTGTTACCCCTTTCGTTTTTTTTCGTTTTCGGGCGAAAAATTAAGTTTCTCCAATCTTCTCAAAACTCTGGATTATGATAGAAGGCTGTGAGACTTTGACTTGAGTGCAAAAATGGAGGCTCTAGACCCTTCCAGAGCTGAGATATGGAAATTCAAAATTTCGACCCGAAAAAAAAAACGACAGTGTTACCCCTTTCGTTTTTTTTCATTTTTGGGCAAAAAGTTAAGTTTCTCCAATCTTCTCAAAACTCTGGATTCTGATAGAGGGCCACGAGACTTTGACCTGAGTGCAAAAATAGAGGCTCTAGACCCTTCCAGAGCTGAGATATGGAAATTCAAAATTTTGACCCGAAAAAAAAACGACAGTGTTACCCCTTTCGTTTTTTTTCATTTTCGGGCGAAAAATTACGTTTCTCCAATCTTCTCAAAACTCTGGATTATGACAGAGAGCTGTGAGACTTTGACCTGAGTGCAAAAATGGAGGATCTAGACCCTTCCAGAGCTGAGATATCAAATTTCAAAATTTCGACCCGAAAAAAAAAAACGACAGTGTTACCCCTTTCGTTTTTTTTTCATTTTTGGGTGAAAAATTAAGTTTCTCCAATCTTCTCAAAACTCTGGATTATGATAGAGGGCTGTGAGACTTTGATCTGAGTGCAAAAATGGAGGCTCTAGACCCTTCCAGAGCTGAGATATGGAAATTCAAAATTTCGACCAGAAAAAAAAAACGACAGTGTTACCCCTTTCGTTTTTTTTTTCGTTTTCGGGCGAAAAATTAAGTTTCTCCAATCTTCTCAAAACTCTGGATTATGATAGAGGGCTGTGAGACTTTGACCTGAGTGCAAAAATGGAGGCTCTAGACCCTTCCAGAGCTGAGATATCAAAACTCAAAATTTCGACCCGAAAAAAAACCGACAGTGTTACCCCTTTCGTTTTTTTTCGTTTTCGGGCGAAAAATTAAGTTTCTCCAATCTTCTCAAAACTCTGGATTATGATAGAGGGCTGTGAGACTTTGACTTGAGTGCAAAAATGGAGGCTCTAGACCCTTCCAGAGCTGAGATATGGAAATTCAAAATTTCGACCCGAAAAAAAAACGACAGTGTTACCCCTTTCGTTTTTTTTTCATTTTTGGGCAAAAAGTTAAGTTTCTCCAATCTTCTCAAAACTCTGGATTCTGATAGAGGGCCACGAGACTTTGACCTGAGTGCAAAAATAGAGGCTCTAGACCCTTCCAGAGCTGAGATATGGAAATTCAAAATTTTGACCCGAAAAAAAAACGACAGTGTTACCCCTTTCGTTTTTTTTCATTTTCGGGCGAAAAATTACGTTTCTCCAATCTTCTCAAAACTCTGGATTATGATAGAGAGCTGTGAGACTTTGACCTGAGTGCAAAAATGGAGGATCTAGACCCTTCCAGAGCTGAGATATCAAATTTCAAAATTTCGACCCGAAAAAAAAAACGACAGTGTTACCCCTTTCGTTTTTTTTCATTTTTGGGTGAAAAATTAAGTTTCTCCAATCTTCTCAAAACTCTGGATTATGATAGAGGGCTGTGAGACTTTGATCTGAGTGCAAAAATGGAGGCTCTAGACCCTTCCAGAGCTGAGATATGGAAATTCAAAATTTCGACCCGAAAAAAAAAACGACAGTGTTACCCCTTTCGTTTTTTTTTTCGTTTTCGGGCGAAAAATTAAGTTTCTCCAATCTTCTCAAAACTCTGGATTATGATAGAGGGCTGTGAGACTTTGACTTGAGTGCAAAAATGGAGGCTGTAGACCCTTCCAGAGCTGAGATATGGAAATTCAAAATTTCGACCCGAAAAAAAAACGACAGTGTTACCCCTTTCGTTTTTTTCATTTTTGGGCAAAAAGTTAAGTTTCTCCAATCTTCTCAAAACTCTGGATTCTGATAGAGGGCCACGAGACTTTGACCTGAGTGCAAAAATGGAGGCTCTAGACCCTTCCAGAGCTGAGATATGGAAATTCAAAATTTTGACCCGAAAAAAAAAAACGACAGTGTTACCCCTTTCGTTTTTTTTCATTTTCGGGCGAAAAATTACGTTTCTCCAATCTTCTCAAAACTCTGGATTATGATAGAGGGCTGTGAGACTTTGACTTGAGTGCAAAAATGGAGGATCTAGACCCTTCCAGAGCTGAGATATAAAAATTCAAAATTTCGACCCGAAAAAAAAACGACAGTGTTACCCCTTTCGTTTTTTTTCATTTTCGGGCGAAAAATTAAGTTTCTCCAATCTTCTCAAAACTCTGGATTATGATAGAGGGCTGTGAGACTTTGATCTGAGTGCAAAAATGGAGGCTCTAGACCCTTCCAGAGCTGAGATATGGAAAGTCAAAATTTCGACCCGAAAAAAAAAACGACAGTGTTACCCCTTTCGTTTTTTTCATTTTTGGGCAAAAAGTTAAGTTTCTCCAATCGTCTCAAAACTCTGGATTCTGATAGAGGGCCACGAGACTTTGACCTGAGTGCAAAAATGGAGGCTCTAGATCCTTCCAGAGCTGAGATATGGAAATTCAAAATTTCGACCCGAAAAAAAAACGACAGTGTTACCCCTTTTGTTTTTTTTTCATTTTCGGGCGAAAAATTAAGTTTCTCCAATCTTCTCAAAACTCTGGATTATGATAGAGGGCTGTGAGACTTTGACCTGAGTGCAAAAATGGAGGATCTAGACCCTTCCAGAGCTGAGATATCAAATTTCAAAATTTCAACCCGAAAAAAAAACGACAGTGTTACCCCTTTCGTTTTTTTTTGTTTTCGGGCGAAAAATTAAGTTTCTCCAATCTTCTCAAAACTCTGGATTATGATAGAGGGCTGTGAGACTTTGATCTGAGTGCAAACATGGAGGCTCTAGACCCTTCCAGAGCTGAGATATCAAATTTCAAAATTTCGACCCGAAAAAAAAATGACAGTGTTACCCCTTTCGTTTTTTTTCGTTTTCGGGCGAAAAATTAAGTTTCTCCAATCTTCTCAAAACTCTGGATTATGATAGAGGGCTGTGAGACTTTGACTTGAGTGCAAAAATGGAGGCTCTAGACCCTTCCAGAGCTGAGATATGGAAATTCAAAATTTCGACCCGAAAAAAAACGACAGTGTTACCCCTTTCGTTTTTTTCATTTTTGGGCAAAAAGTTAAGTTTCTCCAATCTTCTGAAAACTCTGGATTATGATAGAGGGCTGTGAGACTTTGACTTGAGTGCAAAAATGGAGGATCTAGACCCTTCCAGAGCTGAGATATCAAATTTCAAAATTTCAACCCGAAAAAAAAACGACAGTGTTACCCCTTTCGTTTTTTTTTGTTTTCGGGCGAAAAATTAAGTTTCTCCAATCTTCTCAAAACTCTGGATTATGATAGAGGGCTGTGAGACTTTGATCTGAGTGCAAACATGGAGGCTCTAGACCCTTCCAGAGCTGAGATATCAAATTTCAAAATTTCGACCCGAAAAAAAAATGACAGTGTTACCCCTTTCGTTTTTTTTCGTTTTCGGGCGAAAAATTAAGTTTCTCCAATCTTCTCAAAACTCTGGATTATGATAGAGGGCTGTGAGACTTTGACTTGAGTGCAAAAATGGAGGCTCTAGACCCTTCCAGAGCTGAGATATGGAAATTCAAAATTTCGACCCGAAAAAAAAACGACAGTGTTACCCCTTTCGTTTTTTTTCATTTTTGGGCAAAAAGTTAAGTTTCTCCAATCTTCTGAAAACTCTGGATTATGATAGAGGGCTGTGAGACTTTGACTTGAGTGCAAAAATGGAGGCTCTAGACCCTTCCAGAGCTGAGATATGGAAATTCAAAATTTCGACCCGAAAAAAAAAAAACGACAGTGTTACCCCTTTCGTTTTTTTCATTTTTGGGCAAAAAGTTAAGTTTCTCCAATCTTCTCAAAACTCTGGATTATGATAGAGGGCTGTGAGACTTTGACTTGAGTGCAAAAATGGAGGCTCTAGACCCTTCCAGAGCTGAGATATGGAAATTCAAAATTTTGACCCGAAAAAAAAAACGACAGTGTTACCCCTTTCGTTTTTTTCATTTTCGGGCGAAAAATTACGTTTCTCCAATCTTCTCAAAACTCTGGATTATGATAGAGGGCTGTGAGACTTTGACCTGAGTGCAAAAATGGAGGATCTAGACCCTTCCAGAGCTGAGATATCAAATTTCAAAATTTCGACCCGAAAAAAAAACGACAGTGTTACCCCTTTCGTTTTTTTTTTCATTTTTGGGCGAAAAATTAAGTTTCTCCAATCTTCTCAAAACTCTGAATTATGATAGAGGGCTGTGAGACTTTGACCTGAGTGCAAAAATGGAGGATCTAGACCCTTCCAGAGCTGAGATATAAAAATTCAAAATTTCGACCCGAAAAAAAAACGACAGTGTTACCCCTTTCATTTTTTTTTCGTTTTCGGGCGAAAAATTAAGTTTCTCCAATCTTCTCAAAACTCTGGATTATAATAGAGGGCTGTGAGACTTTGACTTGAGTGCAAAAATGGAGGATCTAGACCCTTCCAGAGCTGAGATATAAAAATTCAAAATTTCGACCCGAAAAAAAATGACAGTGTTACCCCTTTCGTTTTTTTCGTTTTCGGGCGAAAAATTAAGTTTCTCCAATCTTCTCAAAACTCTGGATTATGATAGAGGGCTGTGAGACTTTGACTTGAGTGCAAAAATGGAGGCTCTAGACCCTTCCAGAGCTGAGATATGGAAATTCAAAATTTCGACCCGAAAAAAAAAAACGACAGTGTTACCCCTTTCGTTTTTTTCATTTTTGGGCAAAAAGTTAAGTTTCTCCAATCTTCTCAAAACTCTGGATTCTGATAGAGGGCCACGAGACTTTGACCTGAGTGCAAAAATAGAGGCTCTAGACCCTTCCAGAGCTGAGATATGGAAATTTAAAATTTTGACCCGAAAAAAAAAACGACAGTGTTACCCCTTTCGTTTTTTTCATTTTCGGGCGAAAAATTACGTTTCTCCAATCTTCTCAAAACTCTGGATTATGATAGAGGGCTGTGAGACTTTGACCTGAGTGCAAAAATGGAGGATCTAGACCCTTCCAGAGCTGAGATATCAAATTTCAAAATTTCGACCCGAAAAAAAAACGACAGTGTTACCCCTTTCGTTTTTTTTTCATTTTTGGGCGAAAAATTAAGTTTCTCCAATCTTCTCAAAACTCTGGACTATGATAGAGGGCTGTGAGACTTTGACCTGAGTGCAAAAATGGAGGATCTAGACCCTTCCAGAGCTGAGATATAAAAATTCAAAATTTCGACCCGAAAAAAAAACGACAGTGTTACCCCTTTCATTTTTTTTTTCGTTTTCGGGCGAAAAATTAAGTTTCTCCAATCTTCTCAAAACTCTGGATTATAATAGAGGGCTGTGAGACTTTGACTTGAGTGCAAAAATGGAGGATCTAGACCCTTCCAGAGCTCAGATATAAAAATTCAAAATTTCGACCCGAAAAAAAATGACAGTGTTACCCCTTTCGTTTTTTTTGTTTTCGGGCGAAAAATTAAGTTTCTCCAATCTTCTCAAAACTCTGGATTATGATAGAGGGCTGTGAGACTTTGACTTGAGTGCAAAAATGGAGGCTCTAGACCCTTCCAGAGCTGAGATATGGAAATTCAAAATTTCGACCCGAAAAAAAAAACGACAGTGTTACCCCTTTCGTTTTTTTCATTTTTGGGCAAAAAGTTAAGTTTCTCCAATCTTCTGAAAACTCTGGATTATGATAGAGGGCTGTGAGACTTTGACTTGAGTGCAAAAATGGAGGCTCTAGACCCTTCCAGAGCTGAGATATGGAAATTCAAAATTTCGACCCGAAAAAAAAAAACGACAGTGTTACCCCTTTCGTTTTTTTCATTTTTGGGCAAAAAGTTAAGTTTCTCCAATCTTCTCAAAACTCTGGATTATGATAGAGGGCTGTGAGACTTTGACTTGAGTGCAAAAATGGAGGCTCTAGACCCTTCCAGAGCTGAGATATGGAAATTCAAAATTTTGACCCGAAAAAAAAAACGACAGTGTTACCCCTTTCGTTTTTTTCATTTTCGGGCGAAAAATTACGTTTCTCCAATCTTCTCAAAACTCTGGATTATGATAGAGGGCTGTGAGACTTTGACCTGAGTGCAAAAATGGAGGATCTAGACCCTTCCAGAGCTGAGATATCAAATTTCAAAATTTCGACCCGAAAAAAAAACGACAGTGTTACCCCTTTCGTTTTTTTTTTCATTTTTGGGCGAAAAATTAAGTTTCTCCAATCTTCTCAAAACTCTGGATTATGATAGAGGGCTGTGAGACTTTGACCTGAGTGCAAAAATGGAGGATCTAGACCCTTCCAGAGCTGAGATATAAAAATTCAAAATTTCGACCCGAAAAAAAAACGACAGTGTTACCCCTTTCATTTTTTTTTCGTTTTCGGGCGAAAAATTAAGTTTCTCCAATCTTCTCAAAACTCTGGATTATAATAGAGGGCTGTGAGACTTTGACTTGAGTGCAAAAATGGAGGATCTAGACCCTTCCAGAGCTGAGATATAAAAATTCAAAATTTCGACCCGAAAAAAAATGACAGTGTTACCCCTTTCGTTTTTTTCGTTTTCGGGCGAAAAATTAAGTTTCTCCAATCTTCTCAAAACTCTGGATTATGATAGAGGGCTGTGAGACTTTGACTTGAGTGCAAAAATGGAGGCTCTAGACCCTTCCAGAGCTGAGATATGGAAATTCAAAATTTCGACCCGAAAAAAAAAAACGACAGTGTTACCCCTTTCGTTTTTTTCATTTTTGGGCAAAAAGTTAAGTTTCTCCAATCTTCTCAAAACTCTGGATTCTGATAGAGGGCCACGAGACTTTGACCTGAGTGCAAAAATAGAGGCTCTAGACCCTTCCAGAGCTGAGATATGGAAATTTAAAATTTTGACCCGAAAAAAAAAACGACAGTGTTACCCCTTTCGTTTTTTTTTCGTTTTCGGGCGAAAAATTAAGTTTCTCCAATCTTCTCAAAACTCTGGATTATGATAGAGGGCTGTGAGACTTTGACTTGAGTGCAAAAATGGAGGCTCTAGACCCTTCCAGAGCTGAGATATAGAAATTCAAAATTTCGACCCGAAAAAAAAAACGACAGTGTTACCCCTTTCGTTTTTTTCATTTTCGGGCGAAAAATTACGTTTCTCCAATCTTCTCAAAACTCTGGATTATGATAGAGGGCTGTGAGACTTTGACCTGAGTGCAAAAATGGAGGATCTAGACCCTTCCAGAGCTGAGATATCAAATTTCAAAATTTCGACCCGAAAAAAAAACGACAGTGTTACCCCTTTCGTTTTTTTTTCATTTTTGGGCGAAAAATTAAGTTTCTCCAATCTTCTCAAAACTCTGGACTATGATAGAGGGCTGTGAGACTTTGACCTGAGTGCAAAAATGGAGGATCTAGACCCTTCCAGAGCTGAGATATAAAAATTCAAAATTTCGACCCGAAAAAAAAACGACAGTGTTACCCCTTTCATTTTTTTTTTTCGTTTTCGGGCGAAAAATTAAGTTTCTCCAATCTTCTCAAAACTCTGGATTATAATAGAGGGCTGTGAGACTTTGACTTGAGTGCAAAAATGGAGGATCTAGACCCTTCCAGAGCTCAGATATAAAAATTCAAAATTTCGACCCGAAAAAAAATGAGAGTGTTACCCCTTTCGTTTTTTTCGTTTTCGGGCGAAAAATTAAGTTTCTCCAATCTTCTCAAAACTCTGGATTATGATAGAGGGCTGTGAGACTTTGACTTGAGTGCAAAAATGGAGGCTCTAGACCCTTCCAGAGCTGAGATATGGAAATTCAAAATTTCGACCCGAAAAAAAAAACGACAGTGTTACCCCTTTCGTTTTTTTCATTTTTGGGCAAAAAGTTAAGTTTCTCCAATCGTCTCAAAACTCTGGATTCTGATAGAGGGCCACGAGACTTTGACCTGAGTGCAAAAATGGAGGCTCTAGATCCTTCCAGAGCTGAGATATGGAAATTCAAAATTTCGACCCGAAAAAAAAACCGACAGTGTTACCCCTTTCGTTTTTTTCATTTTCGGGCGAAAAATTACGTTTCTCCAATCTTCTCAAAACTCTGGATTATGATAGAGGGCTGTGAGACTTTGACCTGAGTGCAAAAATGGAGGATCTAGACCCTTCCAGAGCTGAGATATCAAATTTCAAAATTTCGACCCGAAAAAAAAACGACAGTGTTACCCCTTTCGTTTTTTTTTCATTTTTGGGCGAAAAATTAAGTTTCTCCAATCTTCTCAAAACTCTGGACTATGATAGAGGGCTGTGAGACTTTGACCTGAGTGCAAAAATGGAGGATCTAGACCCTTCCAGAGCTGAGATATAAAAATTCAAAATTTCGACCCGAAAAAAAAACGACAGTGTTACCCCTTTCATTTTTTTTTTCGTTTTCGGGCGAAAAATTAAGTTTCTCCAATCTTCTCAAAACTCTGGATTATAATAGAGGGCTGTGAGACTTTGACTTGAGTGCAAAAATGGAGGATCTAGACCCTTCCAGAGCTCAGATATAAAAATTCAAAATTTCGACCCGAAAAAAAATGACAGTGTTACCCCTTTCGTTTTTTTCGTTTTCGGGCGAAAAATTAAGTTTCTCCAATCTTCTCAAAACTCTGGATTATGATAGAGGGCTGTGAGACTTTGACTTGAGTGCAAAAATGGAGGCTCTAGACCCTTCCAGAGCTGAGATATGGAAATTCAAAATTTCGACCCGAAAAAAAAAACGACAGTGTTACCCCTTTCGTTTTTTTCATTTTTGGGCAAAAAGTTAAGTTTCTCCAATCGTCTCAAAACTCTGGATTCTGATAGAGGGCCACGAGACTTTGACCTGAGTGCAAAAATGGAGGCTCTAGATCCTTCCAGAGCTGAGATATGGAAATTCAAAATTTCGACCCGAAAAAAAAACCGACAGTGTTACCCCTTTTGTTTTTTTTCATTTTCGGGCGAAAAATTAAGTTTCTCCAATCTTCTCAAAACTCTGGATTTAGATAGAGGGCTGTGAGACTTTGACCTGAGTGCAAAAATGGAGGATCTAGACCCTTCCAGAGCTGAGATATCAAATTTCAAAATTTCGACCCGAAAAAAAAAACGACAGTGTTACCCCTTTCGTTTTTTTTCGTTTTCGGGCGAAAAATTAAGTTTCTCCAATCTTCTCAAAACTCTGGATTATGATAGAGGGCTGTGAGACTTTGACTTGAGTGCAAAAATGGAGGCTCTAGACCCTTCCAGAGCTGAGATATGGAAATTCAAAATTTCGACCCGAAAAAAAAACGACAGTGTTACCCCTTTCGTTTTTTTCATTTTTGGGCAAAAAGTTAAGTTTCTCCAATCTTCTCAAAACTCTGGATTCTGATAGAGGGCCACGAGACTTTGACCTGAGTGCAAAAATAGAGGCTCTAGACCCTTCCAGAGCTGAGATATGGAAATTCAAAATTTTGACCCGAAAAAAAAAACGACAGTGTTACCCCTTTCGTTTTTTTTCGTTTTCGGGCGAAAAATTAAGTTACTCCAATCTTCTCAAAACTCTGGATTATGATAGAGGGCTGTGAGACTTTGACTTGAGTGCAAAAATGGAGGCTCTAGACCCTTCCAGAGCTGAGATATGGAAATTCAAAATTTCGACCCGAAAAAAAAAACGACAGTGTTACCCCTTTCGTTTTTTTCATTTTTGGGCAAAAAGTTAAGTTTCTCCAATCTTCTCAAAACTCTGGATTCTGATAGAGGGCCACGAGACTTTGACCTGAGTGCAAAAATAGAGGCTCTAGACCCTTCTAGAGCTGAGATATGGAAATTCAAAATTTTGACCAGAAAAAAAAAACGACAGTGTTACCCCTTTCATTTTTTTTTTGTTTTCGGGCGAAAAATTAAGTTTCTCCAATCTTCTCAAAACTCTGGATTATGATAGAGGGCTGTGAGACTTTGACTTGAGTGCAAAAATTGAGGCTCTAGACCCTTCCAGAGCTGAGATATGGAAATTCAAAATTTCGACCCGAAAAAAAAAAACGACAGTGTTACCACTTTCGTTTTTTTCATTTTCGGGCGAAAAATTACGTTTCTCCAATCTTCTCAAAACTCTGGATTATGATAGAGGGCTGTGAGACTTTGATCTGAGTGCAAAAATGGAGGATCTAGACCCTTCCAGAGCTGAGATATCAAATTTCAAAATTTCGACCCGAAAAAAAAACGACAGTGTTACCCCTTTCGTTTTTTTTTCATTTTTGGGCGAAAAATTAAGTTTCTCCAATCTTCTCAAAACTCTGGATTATGATAGAGGGCTGTGAGACTTTGACCTGAGTGCAAAAATGGAGGATCTAGACCCTTCCAGAGCTGAGATATAAAAATTCAAAATTTCGACCCGAAAAAAAAAACGACAGTGTTACCCCTTTCATTTTTTTTTCGTTTTCAGGCGAAAAATTAAGTTTCTCCAATCTTCTCAAAACTCTGGATTATAATAGAGGGCTGTGAGACTTTGACTTGAGTGCAAAAATGGAGGATCTAGACCCTTCCAGAGCTGAGATATAAAAATTCAAAATTTCGACCCGAAAAAAAATGACAGTGTTACCCCTTTCGTTTTTTTCGTTTTCGGGCAAAAAATTAAGTTTCTCCAATCTTCTCAAAACTCTGGATTATGATAGAGGGCTGTGAGACTTTGACTTGAGTGCAAAAATGGAGGCTCTAGACCCTTCCAGACCTGAGATATGGAAATTCAAAATTTCGACCCGAAAAAAAAAACGACAGTGTTACCCCTTTCGTTTTTTTCATTTTTGGGCAAAAAGTTAAGTTTCTCCAATCGTCTCAAAACTCTGGATTCTGATAGAGGGCCACGAGACTTTGACCTGAGTGCAAAAATGGAGGCTCTAGATCCTTCCAGAGCTGAGATATGGAAATTAAAAATTTCGACTCGAAAAAAAAACGACAGTGTTACCCCTTTTGTTTTTTTTCATTTTCGGGCGAAAAATTAAGTTTCTCCAATCTTCTCAAAACTCTGGATTTAGATAGAGGGCTGTGAGACTTTGACCTGAGTGCAAAAATGGAGGATCTAGACCCTTCCAGAGCTGAGATATCAAATTTCAAAATTTCGACCCGAAAAAAAAACGACAGTGTTACCCCTTTCGTTTTTTTTCGTTTTCGGGCGAAAAATTAAGTTTCTCCAATCTTCTCAAAACTCTGGATTATGATAGAGGGCTGTGAGACTTTGACTTGAGTGCAAAAATGGAGGCTCTAGACCCTTCCAGAGCTGAGATATGGAAATTCAAAATTTCGACCCGAAAAAAAAACGACAGTGTTACCCCTTTCGTTTTTTTCATTTTTGGGCAAAAAGTTAAGTTTCTCCAATCTTCTCAAAACTCTGGATTCTGATAGAGGGCCACGAGACTTTGACCTGAGTGCAAAAATAGAGGCTCTAGACCCTTCCAGAGCTGAGATATGGAAATTCAAAATTTTGACCCGAAAAAAAAAAACGACAGTGTTACCCCTTTCGTTTTTTTTCGTTTTCGGGCGAAAAATTAAGTTACTCCAATCTTCTCAAAACTCTGGATTATGATAGAGGGCTGTGAGACTTTGACTTGAGTGCAAAAATAGAGGCTCTAGACCCTTCCAGAGCTGAGATATGGAAATTCAAAATTTTGACCCGAAAAAAAAAATGACAGTGTTACCCCTTTCGTTTTTTTTTCGTTTTCGGGCAAAAAATTAAGTTTCTCCAATCTTCTCAAAACTCTGGATTATGATAGAGGGCTGTGAGACTTTGACTTGAGTGCAAAAATGGAGGCTCTAGACCCTTCCAGAGCTGAGATATGGAAATTCAAAATTTCGACCCGAAAAAAAAACGACAGTGTTACCCCTTTCGTTTTTTTCATTTTTGGGCAAAAAGTTAAGTTTCTCCAATCTTCTCAAAACTCTGGATTCTGATAGAGGGCCACGAGACTTTGACCTGAGTGCAAAAATAGAGGCTCTAGACCCTTCCAGAGCTGAGATATGGAAATTCAAAATTTTGACCCGAAAAAAAAAAACGACAGTGTTACCCCTTTCGTTTTTTTTCGTTTTCGGGCGAAAAATTAAGTTACTCCAATCTTCTCAAAACTCTGGATTATGATAGAGGGCTGTGAGACTTTGACTTGAGTGCAAAAATGGAGGCTCTAGACCCTTCCAGAGCTGAGATATGGAAATTCAAAATTTCGACCCGAAAAAAAAAACGACAGTGTTACCCCTTTCGTTTTTTTCATTTTTGGGCAAAAAGTTAAGTTTCTCCAATCTTCTCAAAACTCTGGATTCTGATAGAGGGCCACGAGACTTTGACCTGAGTGCAAAAATAGAGGCTCTAGACCCTTCTAGAGCTGAGATATGGAAATTCAAAATTTTGACCAGAAAAAAAAAACGACAGTGTTACCCCTTTCATTTTTTTTTTGTTTTCGGGCGAAAAATTAAGTTTCTCCAATCTTCTCAAAACTCTGGATTATGATAGAGGGCTGTGAGACTTTGACTTGAGTGCAAAAATTGAGGCTCTAGACCCTTCCAGAGCTGAGATATGGAAATTCAAAATTTCGACCCGAAAAAAAAAAACGACAGTGTTACCACTTTCGTTTTTTTCATTTTCGGGCGAAAAATTACGTTTCTCCAATCTTCTCAAAACTCTGGATTATGATAGAGGGCTGTGAGACTTTGATCTGAGTGCAAAAATGGAGGATCTAGACCCTTCCAGAGCTGAGATATCAAATTTCAAAATTTCGACCCGAAAAAAAAACGACAGTGTTACCCCTTTCGTTTTTTTTTCATTTTTGGGCGAAAAATTAAGTTTCTCCAATCTTCTCAAAACTCTGGATTATGATAGAGGGCTGTGAGACTTTGACCTGAGTGCAAAAATGGAGGATCTAGACCCTTCCAGAGCTGAGATATAAAAATTCAAAATTTCGACCCGAAAAAAAAAACGACAGTGTTACCCCTTTCATTTTTTTTTCGTTTTCAGGCGAAAAATTAAGTTTCTCCAATCTTCTCAAAACTCTGGATTATAATAGAGGGCTGTGAGACTTTGACTTGAGTGCAAAAATGGAGGATCTAGACCCTTCCAGAGCTGAGATATAAAAATTCAAAATTTCGACCCGAAAAAAAATGACAGTGTTACCCCTTTCGTTTTTTTCGTTTTCGGGCAAAAAATTAAGTTTCTCCAATCTTCTCAAAACTCTGGATTATGATAGAGGGCTGTGAGACTTTGACTTGAGTGCAAAAATGGAGGCTCTAGACCCTTCCAGACCTGAGATATGGAAATTCAAAATTTCGACCCGAAAAAAAAAACGACAGTGTTACCCCTTTCGTTTTTTTCATTTTTGGGCAAAAAGTTAAGTTTCTCCAATCGTCTCAAAACTCTGGATTCTGATAGAGGGCCACGAGACTTTGACCTGAGTGCAAAAATGGAGGCTCTAGATCCTTCCAGAGCTGAGATATGGAAATTAAAAATTTCGACTCGAAAAAAAAACGACAGTGTTACCCCTTTTGTTTTTTTTCATTTTCGGGCGAAAAATTAAGTTTCTCCAATCTTCTCAAAACTCTGGATTTAGATAGAGGGCTGTGAGACTTTGACCTGAGTGCAAAAATGGAGGATCTAGACCCTTCCAGAGCTGAGATATCAAATTTCAAAATTTCGACCCGAAAAAAAAACGACAGTGTTACCCCTTTCGTTTTTTTTCGTTTTCGGGCGAAAAATTAAGTTTCTCCAATCTTCTCAAAACTCTGGATTATGATAGAGGGCTGTGAGACTTTGACTTGAGTGCAAAAATGGAGGCTCTAGACCCTTCCAGAGCTGAGATATGGAAATTCAAAATTTCGACCCGAAAAAAAAACGACAGTGTTACCCCTTTCGTTTTTTTCATTTTTGGGCAAAAAGTTAAGTTTCTCCAATCTTCTCAAAACTCTGGATTCTGATAGAGGGCCACGAGACTTTGACCTGAGTGCAAAAATAGAGGCTCTAGACCCTTCCAGAGCTGAGATATGGAAATTCAAAATTTTGACCCGAAAAAAAAAAACGACAGTGTTACCCCTTTCGTTTTTTTTCGTTTTCGGGCGAAAAATTAAGTTACTCCAATCTTCTCAAAACTCTGGATTATGATAGAGGGCTGTGAGACTTTGACTTGAGTGCAAAAATAGAGGCTCTAGACCCTTCCAGAGCTGAGATATGGAAATTCAAAATTTTGACCCGAAAAAAAAAATGACAGTGTTACCCCTTTCGTTTTTTTTTCGTTTTCGGGCAAAAAATTAAGTTTCTCCAATCTTCTCAAAACTCTGGATTATGATAGAGGGCTGTGAGACTTTGACTTGAGTGCAAAAATGGAGGCTCTAGACCCTTCCAGAGCCGAGATATGGAAATTCAAAATTTCGACCCGAAAAAAAAAAACGACAGTGTTACTCCTTTCGTTTTTTTCATTTTCGGGCGAAAAATTACGTTTCTCCAATCTTCTCAAAACTCTGGATTATGATAGAGGGCTGTGAGACTTTGACCTGAGTGCAAAAATGGAGGATCTAGACCCTTCCAGAGCTGAGATATCAAATTTCAAAATTTCGACCCGAAAAAAAAAACGACAGTGTTACCCCTTTCGTTTATTTTTCATTTTTGGGCGAAAAATTAAGTTTCTCCAATCTTCTCAAAACTCTGGATTATGATAGAGGGCTGTGAGACTTTGACCTGAGTGCAAAAATGGAGGATCTAGACCCTTCCAGAGCTGAGATATAAAAATTCAAAATTTCGACCCGAAAAAAAAACGACAGTGTTACCCCTTTCATTTTTTTTTCGTTTTCGGGCGAAAAATTAAGTTTCTCCAATCTTCTCAAAACTCTGGATTATAATAGAGGGCTGTGAGACTTTGACTTGAGTGCAAAAATGGAGGATCTAGACCCTTCCAGAGCTGAGATATAAAAATTCAAAATTTCGACCCGAAAAAAAATGACAGTGTTACCCCTTTCGTTTTTTTCGTTTTCGGGCGAAAAATTAAGTTTCTCCAATCTTCTCAAAACTCTGGATTATGATAGAGGGCTGTGAGACTTTGACTTGAGTGCAAAAATGGAGGATCTAGACCCTTCCAGAGCTGAGATATCAAATTTCAAAATTTCGACCCGAAAAAAAAAACGACAGTGTTACCCCTTTCGTTTATTTTTCATTTTTGGGCGAAAAATTAAGTTTCTCCAATCGTCTCAAAACTCTGGATTCTGATAGAGGGCCACGAGACTTTGACCTGAGTGCAAAAATGGAGGCTCTAGATCCTTCCAGAGCTGAGATATGGAAATTCAAAATTTCGACCCGAAAAAAAAACGACAGTGTTACCCCTTTTGTTTTTTTTCATTTTCGGGCGAAAAATTAAGTTTCTCCAATCTTCTCAAAACTCTGGATTATGATAGAGGGCTGTGAGACTTTGACCTGAGTGCAAAAATGGAGGATCTAGACCCTTCCAGAGCTGAGATATCAAATTTCAAAATTTCGACCCGAAAAAAAAACGACAGTGTTACCCCTTTCGTTTTTTTTTCATTTTCGGGCGAAAAATTAAGTTTCTCCAATCTTCTTAAAACTCTGGATTATGATAGAGGGCTGTGAGACTTTGATCTGAGTGCAAAAATGGAGGCTCTAGACCCTTCCAGAGCTGAGATATCAAATTTCAAAATTTCGACCCGAAAAAAAAATGACAGTGTTACCCCTTTCGTTTTTTTTCGTTTTCGGGCGAAAAATTAAGTTTCTCCAATCTTCTCAAAACTCTGGATTATGATAGAGGGCTGTGAGACTTTGACTTGAGTGCAAAAATGGAGGCTCTAGACCCTTCCAGAGCTGAGATATGGAAATTCAAAATTTCGACCCGAAAAAAAACGACAGTGTTACCCCTTTCGTTTTTTTCATTTTTGGGCAAAAAGTTAAGTTTCTCCAATCTTCTCAAAACTCTGGATTCTGATAGAGGGCCACGAGACTTTTGACCTGAGTGCAAAAATAGAGGCTCTAGACCCTTCCAGAGCTGAGATAAGGAAATTCAAAATTTTGACCCGAAAAAAAAACGACAGTGTTACCCCTTTCGTTTTTTTTCATTTTTGGGTGAAAAATTAAGTTTCTCCAATCTTCTCAAAACTCTGGATTATGATAGAGGGCTGTGAGACTTTGATCTGAGTGCAAAAATGGAGGCTCTAGACCATTCGAGAGCTGAGATATCAAAATTCAAAATGTTGACCCGAAAAAAAATAACAGTGTTACCCCTTTCGGTTTCTTTCGTTTTCGGACGAAAAATTAAGTTTCTCCAATCTTCTCAAAACTCTGGATTATAATAGAGGGCTGTGAGACTTTGACTTGAGTGCAAAAATGGAGGCTCTAGACCCTTCCAGAGCTGAGATATAAAAATTAAAAATTTCGACCCAAAAAAAAAAAACGACAGTGTTACCCCTTTCGTTTTTTTTCGTTTTCGGGCGAAAAATTAAGTTTCTCCAATCTTCTCAAAACTCTGGATTATGATAGAGGGCTGTGAGACTTTGACTTGAGTGCAAAAATGGAGGCTCTAGACCCTTCCAGAGCTAGGATATCAAAATTCAAAATTTCGACCCGAAAAAAAAAACAACAACAGTGTTACCCCTTTCGTTTTTTTTTCGTTTTTGGGCGAAAAATTAAGTTTCTTCAATCTTCTCAAAACTCTGGATTCTGATAGACGGCCACGAGACTTTGACCTGAGTGCAAAAATGAAGGCTCTAGACCCTTCCAGAGCTGAGATTTCAAAATTTCGACCCGAAAAAACAACAACAGTGTTACCCCTTTCGTTTTTTTTCATTTTCGGGCGAAAAATTAAGTTTCTCCAATCTTCTCAAAACTCTGGATTATGATAGAGGGCTGTGAGACTTTGACCTGAGTGCAAAAATGGAGGCTCTAGACCCTTCCAGAGCTGAGATATCAAAACTCAAAATTTCGACCCGAAAAAAAACCGACAGTGTTACCCCTTTCGTTTTTTTCCGTTTTCGGGCGAAAAATTAAGTTTCTCCAATCTTCTCAAAACTCTGGATTATGATAGAGGGCTGTGAGACTTTGACTTGAGTGCAAAAATGGAGGCTCTAGACCCTTCCAGAGCTGAGATATGGAAATTCAAAATTTCGACCCGAAAAAAAAACGACAGTGTTACCCCTTTCGTTTTTTTCATTTTTGGGCAAAAAGTTAAGTTTCTCCAATCTTCTCAAAACTCTGGATTCTGATAGAGGGCTGTGAGACTTTGACTTGAGTGCAAAAATGGAGGCTCTAGACCCTTCCAGAGCTGAGATATCAAAATTCAAAATTTCGACCCGAAAAAAACAACAACAACAGTGTTACCCCTTTCGTTTTTTTTTCGTTTTTGGGCGAAAAATTAAGTTTCTTCAATCTTCTCAAAACTCTGGATTCTGATAGACGGCCACGAGACTTTGACCTGAGTGCAAAAATGAAGGCTCTAGACCCTTCCAGAGCTGAGATTTCAAAATTTCGACCCGAAAAAACAACAACAGTGTTACCCCTTTCGTTTTTTTTCATTTTCGGGCGAAAAATTAAGTTTCTCCAATCTTCTCAAAACTCTGGATTATGATAGAGGGCTGTGAGACTTTGACCTGAGTGCAAAAATGGAGGCTCTAGACCCTTCCAGAGCTGAGATATCAAAACTCAAAATTTCGACCCGAAAAAAAACCGACAGTGTTACCCATTTCGTTTTTTTCCGTTTTCGGGCGAAAAATTAAGTTTCTCCAATCTTCTCAAAACTCTGGATTATGATAGAGGGCTGTGAGACTTTGACTTGAGTGCAAAAATGGAGGCTCTAGACCCTTCCAGAGCTGAGATATGGAAATTCAAAATTTCGACCCGAAAAAAAAAACGACAGTGTTACCCCTTTCGTTTTTTTTCATTTTCGGGCGAAAAATTACGTTTCTCCAATCTTCTCAAAACTCTGGATTATGATAGAGAGCTGTGAGACTTTGACCTGAGTGCAAAAATGGAGGATCTAGACCCTTCCAGAGCTGAGATATCAAATTTCAAAATTTCGACCCGAAAAAAAAAACGACAGTGTTACCCCTTTCGTTTTTTTTCATTTTTGGGTGAAAAATTAAGTTTCTCCAATCTTCTCAAAACTCTGGATTATGATAGAGGGCTGTGAGACTTTGATCTGAGTGCAAAAATGGAGGCTCTAGACCCTTCCAGAGCTGAGATATGGAAATTCAAAATTTCGACCCGAAAAAAAAAACGACAGTGTTACCCCTTTCGTTTTTTTTTTCGTTTTCGGGCGAAAAATTAAGTTTCTCCAATCTTCTCAAAACTCTGGATTATGATAGAGGGCTGTGAGACTTTGACTTGAGTGCAAAAATGGAGGCTGTAGACCCTTCCAGAGCTGAGATATGGAAATTCAAAATTTCGACCCGAAAAAAAAAACGACAGTGTTACCCCTTTCGTTTTTTTCATTTTTGGGCAAAAAGTTAAGTTTCTCCAATCTTCTCAAAACTCTGGATTCTGATAGAGGGCCACGAGACTTTGACCTGAGTGCAAAAATGGAGGCTCTAGACCCTTCCAGAGCTGAGATATGGAAATTCAAAATTTTGACCCGAAAAAAAAAACGACAGTGTTACCCCTTTCGTTTTTTTTCATTTTCGGGCGAAAAATTACGTTTCTCCAATCTTCTCAAAACTCTGGATTATGATAGAGGGCTGTGAGACTTTGACCTGAGTGCAAAAATGGAGGATCTAGACCCTTCCAGAGCTGAGATATCAAATTTCAAAATTTCGACCCGAAAAAAAAACGACAGTGTTACCCCTTTCGTTTTTTTTCATTTTCGGGCGAAAAATTAAGTTTCTCCAATCTTCTCAAAACTCTGGATTATGATAGAGGGCTGTGAGACTTTGATCTGAGTGCAAAAATGGAGGCTCTAGACCCTTCCAGAGCTGAGATATCAAATTTCAAAATTTCGACCCGAAAAAAAAATGACAGTGTTACCCCTTTCGTTTTTTTTCGTTTTCGGGCGAAAAATTAAGTTTCTCCAATCTTCTCAAAACTCTGGATTATGATAGAGGGCTGTGAGACTTTGACTGAGTGCAAAAATGGAGGCTCTAGACCCTTCCAGAGCTGAGATATGGAAATTCAAAATTTCGACCCGAAAAAAAAACGACAGTGTTACCCCTTTCGTTTTTTTCATTTTTGGGCAAAAAGTTAAGTTTCTCCAATCTTCTCAAAACTCTGGATTCTGATAGAGGGCCACGAGACTTTGACCTGAGTGCAAAAATAGAGGCTCTAGACCCTTCCAGAGCTGAGATATGGAAATTCAAAATTTTGACCCGAAAAAAAAAACGACAGTGTTACCCCTTTCGTTTTTTTTTCGTTTTCGGGCGAAAAATTAAGTTACTCCAATCTTCTCAAAACTCTGGATTATGATAGAGGGCTGTGAGACTTTGACTTGAGTGCAAAAATGGAGGCTCTAGACCCTTCCAGAGCTGAGATATGGAAATTCAAAATTTCGACCCAAAAAAAAAAAACGACAGTGTTACCCCTTTCGTTTTTTTCATTTTTGGGCAAAAAGTTAAGTTTCTCCAATCTTCTCAAAACTCTGGATTCTGATAGAGGGCCACGAGACTTTGACCTGAGTGCAAAAATACAGGCTCTAGACCCTTCTAGAGCTGAGATATGGAAATTCAAAATTTTGACCAGAAAAAAAAAACGACAGTGTTACCCCTTTCGTTTTTTTCCGTTTTCGGGCGAAAAATTAAGTTTCTCCAATCTTCTCAAAACTCTGGATTATGATAGAGGGCTGTGAGACTTTGACTTGAGTGCAAAAATGGAGGCTCTAGACCCTTCCAGAGCTGAGATATGGAAATTCAAAATTTCGACCCGAAAAAAAAAACGACAGTGTTACCCCTTTCGTTTTTTTCATTTTCGGGCGAAAAATTACGTTTCTCCAATCTTCTCAAAACTCTGGATTATGATAGAGGGCTGTGAGACTTTGATCTGAGTGCAAAAATGGAGGATCTAGACCCTTCCAGAGCTGAGATATCAAATTTCAAAATTTCGACCCGAAAAAAAAACGACAGTGTTACCCCTTTCGTTTTTTTTTTCATTTTTGGGCGAAAAATTAAGTTTCTCCAATCTTCTCAAAACTCTGGATTATGATAGAGGGCTGTGAGACTTTGACCTGAGTGCAAAAATGGAGGATCTAGACCCTTCCAGAGCTGAGATATAAAAATTCAAAATTTCGACCCGAAAAAAAAAACGACAGTGTTACCCCTTTCATTTTTTTTTCGTTTTCAGGCGAAAAATTAAGTTTCTCCAATCTTCTCAAAACTCTGGATTATAATAGAGGGCTGTGAGACTTTGACTTGAGTGCAAAAATGGAGGATCTAGACCCTTCCAGAGCTGAGATATAAAAATTCAAAATTTCGACCCGAAAAAAAATGACAGTGTTACCCCTTTCGTTTTTTTCGTTTTCGGGCAAAAAATTAAGTTTCTCCAATCTTCTCAAAACTCTGGATTATGATAGAGGGCTGTGAGACTTTGACTTGAGTGCAAAAATGGAGGCTCTAGACCCTTCCAGAGCTGAGATATGGAAATTCAAAATTTCGACCCGAAAAAAAAAACGACAGTGTTACCCCTTTCGTTTTTTTCATTTTTGGGCAAAAAGTTAAGTTTCTCCAATCGTCTCAAAACTCTGGATTCTGATAGAGGGCCACGAGACTTTGACCTGAGTGCAAAAATGGAGGCTCTAGATCCTTCCAGAGCTGAGATATGGAAATTAAAAATTTCGACTCGAAAAAAAAACGACAGTGTTACCCCTTTTGTTTTTTTTCATTTTCGGGCGAAAAATTAAGTTTCTCCAATCTTCTCAAAACTCTGGATTTAGATAGAGGGCTGTGAGACTTTGACCTGAGTGCAAAAATGGAGGATCTAGACCCTTCCAGAGCTGAGATATCAAATTTCAAAATTTCGACCCGAAAAAAAAACGACAGTGTTACCCCTTTCGTTTTTTTTTTTCATTTTCGGGCGAAAAATTAAGTTTCTCCAATCTTCTTAAAACTCTGGATTATGATAGAGGGCTGTGAGACTTTGATCTGAGTGCAAAAATGGAGGCTCTAGACCCTTCCAGAGCTGAGATATCAAATTTCAAAATTTCGACCCGAAAAAAAAATGACAGTGTTACCCCTTTCGTTTTTTTTCGTTTTCGGGCGAAAAATTAAGTTTCTCCAATCTTCTCAAAACTCTGGATTATGATAGAGGGCTGTGAGACTTTGACTTGAGTGCAAAAATGGAGGCTCTAGACCCTTCCAGAGCTGAGATATGGAAATTCAAAATTTCGACCCGAAAAAAAAACGACAGTGTTACCCCTTTCGTTTTTTTCATTTTTGGGCAAAAAGTTAAATTTCTCCAATCTTCTCAAAACTCTGGATTCTGATAGAGGGCCACGAGACTTTGACCTGAGTGCAAAAATAGAGGCTCTAGACCCTTCCAGAGCTGAGATATGGAAATTCAAAATTTCGACCCGAAAAAAAAACGACAGTGTTACCCCTTTCGTTTTTTTCGTTTTCGGGCGAAAAATTAAGTTTCTCCAATCTTCTCAAAACTCTGGATTATGATAGAGGGCTGTGAGACTTTGACTTGAGTGCAAAAATGGAGGCTCTAGACCCTTCCAGAGCTGAGATATGGAAATTCAAAATTTCGACCCGAAAAAAAAAACGACAGTGTTACCCCTTTCGTTTTTTTCATTTTTGGGCAAAAAGTTAAGTTTCTCCAATCGTCTCAAAACTCTGGATTCTGATAGAGGGCCACGAGACTTTGACCTGAGTGCAAAAATGGAGGCTCTAGATCCTTCCAGAGCTGAGATATGGAAATTAAAAATTTCGACTCGAAAAAAAAACGACAGTGTTACCCCTTTTGTTTTTTTTCATTTTCGGGCGAAAAATTAAGTTTCTCCAATCTTCTCAAAACTCTGGATTTAGATAGAGGGCTGTGAGACTTTGACCTGAGTGCAAAAATGGAGGATCTAGACCCTTCCAGAGCTGAGATATCAAATTTCAAAATTTCGACCCGAAAAAAAAACGACAGTGTTACCCCTTTCGTTTTTTTTTTCATTTTCGGGCGAAAAATTAAGTTTCTCCAATCTTCTTAAAACTCTGGATTATGATAGAGGGCTGTGAGACTTTGATCTGAGTGCAAAAATGGAGGCTCTAGACCCTTCCAGAGCTGAGATATCAAATTTCAAAATTTCGACCCGAAAAAAAAATGACAGTGTTACCCCTTTCGTTTTTTTTCGTTTTCGGGCGAAAAATTAAGTTTCTCCAATCTTCTCAAAACTCTGGATTATGATAGAGGGCTGTGAGACTTTGACTTGAGTGCAAAAATGGAGGCTCTAGACCCTTCCAGAGCTGAGATATGGAAATTCAAAATTTCGACCCGAAAAAAAAACGACAGTGTTACCCCTTTCGTTTTTTTCATTTTTGGGCAAAAAGTTAAATTTCTCCAATCTTCTCAAAACTCTGGATTCTGATAGAGGGCCACGAGACTTTGACCTGAGTGCAAAAATAGAGGCTCTAGACCCTTCCAGAGCTGAGATATGGAAATTCAAAATTTCGACCCGAAAAAAAAACGACAGTGTTACCCCTTTCGTTTTTTTCGTTTTCGGGCGAAAAATTAAGTTTCTCCAATCTTCTCAAAACTCTGGATTATGATAGAGGGCTGTGAGACTTTGACTTGAGTGCAAAAATGGAGGCTCTAGACCCTTCCAGAGCTGAGATATGGAAATTCAAAATTTTGACCCGAAAAAAAAACGACAGTGTTACCCCTTTCGTTTTTTTTTCATTTTCGGGCGAAAAATTACGTTTCTCCAATCTTCTCAAAACTCTGGATTATGATAGAGGGCTGTGAGACTTTGACCTGAGTGCAAAAATGGAGGATCTAGACCCTTCCAGAGCTGAGATATCAAATTTCAAAATTTCGACCCGAAAAAAAAACGACAGTGTTACCCCTTTCGTTTTTTTTCATTTTTGGGCGAAAAATTAAGTTTCTCCAATCTTCTCAAAACTCTGGATTATGATAGAGGGCTGTGAGACTTTGACCTGAGTGCAAAAATGGAGGATCTAGACCCTTCCAGAGCTGAGATATAAAAATTCAAAATTTCGACCCGAAAAAAAAAACGACAGTGTTACCCCTTTCGTTTTTTTCATTTTTGGGCAAAAAGTTAAGTTTCTCCAATCTTCTCAAAACTCTGGATTCTGATAGAGGGCCACAAGACTTTGACCTGAGTGCAAAAATAGAGGCTCTAGACCCTTCCAGAGCTGAGATATGGAAATTCAAAATTTTGACCCGAAAAAAAAAACGACAGTGTTACCCCTTTCGTTTTTTTTCGTTTTCGGGCGAAAAATTAAGTTTCTCCAATCTTCTCAAAACTCTGGATTATGATAGAGGGCTGTGAGACTTTGACTTGAGTGCAAAAATGGAGGCTCTAGACCCTTCCAGAGCTGAGATATGGAAATTCAAAATTTCGACCCGAAAAAAAAAACGACAGTGTTACCCCTTTCGTTTTTTTCATTTTTGGGCAAAAAGTTAAGTTTCTCCAATCTTCTCAAAACTCTGGATTCTGATAGAGGGCCACGAGACTTTGACCTGAGTGCAAAAATGGAGGCTCTAGACCCTTCCAGAGCTGAGATATGGAAATTCAAAATTTTGACCCGAAAAAAAAAACGACAGTGTTACCCCTTTCGGTTTTTTTTCATTTTCGGGCGAAAAATTACGTTTCTCCAATCTTCTCAAAACTCTGGATTATGATAGAGGGCTGTGAGACTTTGACCTGAGTGCAAAAATTGAGGATCTAGACCCTCCCAGAGCTGAGGTATCAAATTTCAAAATTTCGACCCGAAAAAAAAACGACAGTGTTACCCCTTTCGTTTTTTTTCATTTTTGGGCGAAAAATTAAGTTTCTCCAATCTTCTCAAAACTCTGGATTATGATAGAGGGCTGTGAGACTTTGATCTGAGTGCAAAAATGGAGGCTCTAGACCCTTCCAGAGCTGAGATATGGAAATTCAAAATTTCGACCCGAAAAAAAACCGACAGTGTTACCCCTTTCAATTTTTTTTCATTTTCGGGCGAAAAATTAAGTTTCTCCAATCTTCTCAAAACTCTGGATTATGATAGAGGGCTGTGAGACTTTGACCTGAGTGCAAAAATGGAGGATCTAGACCCTTCCAGAGCTGAGATATCAAATTTCAAAATTTCAACCGAAAAAAAAAACGACAGTGTTACCCCTTTCGTTTTTTTCGTTTTTGGGCAAAAAATTAAGTTTCTCCAATCTTCTCAAAACTCTGGATTCTGATAGAGGGCCACGAGACTTTGACCTGAGTGCAAAAATGGAGGCTCTAGATCCTTCCAGAGCTGAGATATGGAAATTCAAAATTTCGACCCGAAAAAAAACGACAGTGTTACCCCTTTTGTTTTTTTTCATTTTCGGGCGAAAAATTAAGTTTCTCCAATCTTCTCAAAACTCTGGATTATGATAGAGGGCTGTGAGACTTTGACCTGAGTGCAAAAATGGAGGATCTAGACCCTTCCAGAGCTGAGATATCAAATTTCAAAATTTCGACCCGAAAAAAAAATGACAGTGTTACCCCTTTCGTTTTTTTTTCGTTTTCGGGCGAAAAATTAAGTTTCTCCAATCTTCTCAAAACTCTGGATTATGATAGAGGGCTGTGAGACTTTGACTTGAGTGCAAAAATGGAGGCTCTAGACCCTTCCAGAGCTGAGATATGGAAATTCAAAATTTCGACCCGAAAAAAAAACGACAGTGTTACCCCTTTCGTTTTTTTTTCATTTTCGGGCGAAAAATTAAGTTTCTCCAATCTTCTCAAAACTCTGGATTATGATAGAGGGCTGTGAGACTTTGATCTGAGTGCAAAAATGGAGGCTCTAGACCCTTCCAGAGCTGAGATATGGAAATTCAAAATTTCAACCGAAAAAAAAAAACGACAGTGTTACCCCTTTCGTTTTTTTCGTTTTTGGGCAAAAAATTAAGTTTCTCCAATCTTCTCAAAACTCTGGATTCTGATAGAGGGCCACGAGACTTTGACCTGAGTGCAAAAATGGAGGCTCTAGATCCTTCCAGAGCTGAGATATGGAAATTCAAAATTTCGACCCGAAAAAAAAACGACAGTGTTACCCCTTTCGTTTTTTTTCATTTTCGGGCGAAAAATTACGTTTCTCCAATCTTCTCAAAACTCTGGATTATGATAGAGGGCTGTGAGACTTTGACCTGAGTGCAAAAATGAAGGATCTAGACCCTTCCAGAGCTGAGATATCAAATTTCAAAATTTCGACCCGAAAAAAAAAAAACGACAGTGTTACCCCTTTCGTTTTTTTTCATTTTTGGGTGAAAAATTAAGTTTCTCCAATCTTCTCAAAACTCTGGATTATGATAGAGGGCTGTGAGACTTTGATCTGAGTGCAAAAATGGAGGCTCTAGACCCTTCCAGAGCTGAGATATGGAAATTCAAAATTTCGACCCGAAAAAAAAAAACGACAGTGTTACCCCTTTCGTGTTTTTCATTTTTGGGCAAAAAGTTAAGTTTCTCCAATCTTCTCAAAACTCTGGATTCTGATAGAGGGCCACGAGACTTTGACATGAGTGCAAAAATAGAGGCTCTAGACCCTTCCAGAGCTGAGATATGGAAATTCAAAATTTTGACCCGAAAAAAAAACCGACAGTGTTACCCCTTTCGTTTTTTTTCGTTTTCGGGCGAAAAATTAAGTTTCTCCAATCTTCTCAAAACTCTGGATTATGATAGAGGGCTGTGAGACTTTGACTTGAGTGCAAAAATGGAGGCTCTAGACCCTTCCAGAGCTGAGATATAAAAATTCAAAATTTCGACCCGAAAAAAAAACGACAGTGTTACCCCTTTCATTTTTTTTCGTTTTCGGGCGAAAAATTAAGTTTCTCCAATCTTCTCAAAACTCTGGATTATGATAGAGGGCTGTGAGACTTTGACTTGAGTGCAAAAATGGAGGCTCTAGACCCTTCCAGAGCTGAGATATCAACATTCAAAATTTCGACCCAAAAAAAAAACGACAGTGTTACCCCTTTCGTTTTTTTTTCGTTTTCGGACGAAAAAATAAGTTTCTCCAATCTTCTCAAAACTCTGGATTATAATAGAGGGCTGTGAGACTTTGACTTGAGTGCAAAAATGGAGGCTCTAGACCCTTCCAGAGCTGAGATATAAAAATTTTAAATTTCGACCCGAAAAAAAAAACGACAGTGTTACCCCTTTCGTTTTTTTTCGTCTTCGGGCGAAAAATTAAGTTTCTCCAATCTTCTCAAAACTCTGGATTCTGATAGACGGCCACGAGACTTTGACTTGAGTGCAAAAATGGAGGCTCTAGACCCTTCCAGAGCTGAGATATAAAAATTCAAAATTTCGACCCGAAAAAAAAACGACAGTGTTACCCCTTTCATTTTTTTTCGTTTTTGGGCGAAAAATTAAGTTTCTCCAATCTTCTCAAAACTCTGGATTATGATAGAGGGCTGTGAGACTTTGACTTGAGTGCAAAAATATTGAGATTGAGAATACTGAGCTGAGATATTGAGATATTTATAATGGCATAAATGCTACGTGGTATCTCTCTGGCTGCGTCCGAAACCGCATACTCAATGAGTAGGTACTTAATTTCAATAAGTACTTACTCAACGAGCGCTAAAAGAGTAGGTACTTTATAGCCAAATCTCTTTGAGTATGAACGAGAACCGGACATCTGCCATGTTGACGTTATCATGTGACCTACTACGAAGCGTTATCATCATATCACAAGCGCAACAACTTAAAAGAAATGAACAACGACACGTTTAATTCTTCTATCTATAAATAGCTTGACATTGATGAAACCTGCTCATTTTGTTGTGGTATTGTTGAAGAAACAGCTGGCCATTAATTTTGTGAATACATTTAAGGTTGATTTAAGTTGTTATATTTTAAACCCTACTAATGTGACCCACAGTGTTATTCTTATAACGATATTTTTTTTTATTAAGAAACCCTCAAATCGTCACTTCTTGAATATATGTTGTTGATTTCTTTATTTTATACCCAAACAGTTTCTCCTTTAACTTTTCCTCCTTTTCTTGATGAATTTACCTCGTTTCATCCCTCAGACTTATAACAACATTGTTTATGTATTATGAAGAACTATTTAAAGATATTTAGCCTTGTTATTGTTCCTTTTTCCTGTATCATGATGTACACAAACCAATGATCTTTATGTTTTCTGTTTTGTCATTATGACTGTTATTGTAACTTTCCATGATCCTGTATGTAATACGTTTCTAAGTTTAAATTATATGAGCGACAGGTGCACTAACACTTCATAACATCAGTGACTCGACAGCACAACTTAAAACAGTTTTCCTATGCGTTTGTAATGTCTGCACAAAGGAGATGGGCAGCTGCTCCAAGATGTCTTTTAGAGAAAACTGTTGATTTTATACTCGAAAAATGTAAGTATCACTCCTTAAAAATTAATATTACCTCAGAATGAATTGCATTGTTAGCCCACCCCAAAACTTAAACAAAATAATAATATTAAATGGTGACCAACACTTAATTATATAACTTTTTATATATAAAAATATAATTTAATATAACAAGCAAAATGCAGTCCAGTCCATATGACAGTTATGCATGAATACATTTATATTGATAAATGCAGTGAAACATCTCAATTGTCAGTCAATCGATGAATTAATGGATATATTAATTAAATAATTATATTTTATATACTGACAACAATAAGAAAAATGAATAAATGAGTAAAAGAACAAATAAAAGTAACCATCACATTAAACAAATGCATATACAAGTGAACAACACATGAAACAAAGCTTTATTCAAACTACAAACATGTATTTACAGGCGCTGAACACCACATACTGCCGACTCAACACAGCGGTTCCCATTCTGCAGCTTTATTCTGCTGAATTCACCAGAGCGGACTGTGCCTTCGTCCCAGAGCTTGTTGCTGCGCTGCGCTTCACAATCTGAGGCAATAAGGGCAGGTGGAGAGATGGAGGGTCTCGTAAAGGCAGGTGGAGAGATGGAGGCACTCATAAGGGCAGGTGGAGAGATGGAGGGACTCATCCATGGCACCACTTCCAGGATGCAGCTCTAGGCTCCTCATCCTCAGTGCTCACACCAGTCTGCAGACATTTCAGATCCTACAAAAATGCACAAACATTACACAAAAGCAGACAATGTCATTTGATTTATGTATTAAAAATAACCTTACTTTATATTTGAGTCAAATCCCTAAAACAAATGCTGCTATCATCTTTCCTTGCAGGTCCTCTCCACCACAAAAGCTCTGCAGCAAATGCACAGAAATCAAGAATCAGAAAAGTGTTGTAATTTCTCTACTTGAATTTACAATAATTCAAATAAACTACAACTTAAGATCTAATAGATTTTGTTATCCATTTCTGTAGTATACTCAGTCAAAGCCTTTGATGACAGCATTCAGCATCATGAGCCTCTCTCCACCGTTCTTCTGTCCCTGTAACATACAGACAAGATTCACATTATGAGCTCAACACTGAATTTACATGCTGAGGTTGATGTGTCACATTTAATCCAACTTAAATGTTCCTCAATATATCATCACTAATAAGGGACAAATTAAATATAACATGCTTAGTTACTTTATAGATTTGTTTATTTACCTTATTTACAGCACATTTGTCTAATGTAAGTTGTGTTGACAACTTGTCCACAACAGTGAATTATCCTCCATAATAGCACACATAGTGACGTTACATCACTCAGATGTTTTTTTTTTCATGTTGGGATGTGCGCATCTGCAATACTTAAACAATATTTTCATTTCAGATGTAAAAAGACATTTTAAATAAGCGTCTTTAAGATGTAACGTTATATGGTTATATAAATCCATTTGAGAAACTTAACGTTACGAAACTTAGCCTACTTACTGGAGCTCCCCTGTTTAACTAACTAGCTATAATAAAACATGTTTACAGCAAAATCACTTTAGACCTTCAACAGTTAAAACGTTTACTCTATAGTAGTTTAACACATACGATTTAAACACAAGGAACCGTGTTTACTCGCATTTGAAAACCCCCTGCTTCGCTGATCTCCGCGATGTTGATAATGATGTAGCATGCTCTTGCTCTTCCGTGGACTCCTGGGATAGAAGAGTATCCATCGATGAACACTCAAAAATCTGGGCGAAAGCGGGAGATCATCCGGGAACTTCTCGCCTACTCTTTTATGAGTACTGAGGTTTCGGACATACTACTCCTTTCAAATACTGTTTTCCCCTACTATATAGTACGAAAGTAGGAATATTCGGACGTACTATAAGTATACGTATGCCCGATTCTCGCGATAAATAGTACGTCACTCTGGTAATTCTCGCCTGCTCTTTTATGGATACTAAGGATTTGGACATACTTATTCGCTCGCCTACTGCTTTTTCCCTACTATATAGTAGGGAATTATGCAGTTTCGGGCGCAGCCTCTATCTCAGCTCTGGAAGGGTCTAGAGCCTCCATTTTTGCACTCAGGTCTGAGTCCCATGCCCCTCTATCAGAATCCAGAGTTTCAAGAAGATTGAAGAAACTCAAAATTTCGACCCAAAAAAAAAAAACGACAGTGTTACCCCTTTTGTTTTTTTTCGTTTTCGGGCGAAAAATTAAGTTTCTCCAATCTTCTCAAAACTCTGGATTATGATAGAGGGCTGTGAGACTTTGACTTGAGTGCAAAAATGGAGGCTCAAGACCCTTCCAGAGCTGAGATATCAAATTTCAAAATTTCGACCCGAAAAAAAAACGACAGTGTTACCCCTTTCGTTTTTTTTTCATTTTTGGGTGAAAAATTAAGTTTCTCCAATCTTCTCAAAACTCTGGATTATGATAGAGGGCTGTGAGACTTTGACTTGAGTGCAAAAATGGAGGCTCTAGACCCTTCCAGAGCTGAGATATGGAAATTCAAAATTTCGACCCGAAAAAAAAAACGACAGTGTTACCCCTTTCGTTTTTTTCATTTTTGGGCAAAAAGTTAAGTTTCTCCAATCTTCTCAAAACTCTGGATTCTGATAGAGGGCCACGAGACTTTGACCTGAGTGCAAAAATGGAGGCTCTAGACCCTTCCAGAGCTGAGATATGGAAATTCAAAATTTTGACCCGAAAAAAAAAACGACAGTGTTACCCCTTTCGTTTTTTTTCATTTTCGGGCGAAAAATTACGTTTCTCCAATCTTCTCAAAACTCTGGATTATGATAGAGGGCTGTGAGACTTTGACCTGAGTGCAAAAATTGAGGATCTAGACCCTTCCAGAGCTGAGATATAAAATTTCAAAATTTCGACCCGAAAAAAAAACGACAGTGTTACCCCTTTCGTTTTTTTTCATTTTCGGGCGAAAAATTAAGTTTCTCCAATCTTCTCAAAACTCTGGATTATGATAGAGGGCTGTGAGACTTTGATCTGAGTGCAAAAATGGAGGCTCTAGACCCTTCCAGAGCTGAGATATGGAAATTCAAAATTTCGACCCGAAAAAAAAACGACAGTGTTACCCCTTTCGTTTTTTTCATTTTTGGGCAAAAAGTTAAGTTTCTCCAATCTTCTCAAAACTCTGGATTCTGATAGAGGGCCACGAGACTTTGACCTGAGTGCAAAAATAGAGGCTCTAGACCCTTCCAGAGCTGAGATATGGAAATTCAAAATTTTGACCCGAAAAAAAAACGACAGTGTTACCCCTTTCGTTTTTTTTCATTTTCGGAAGAAAAATTACGTTTCTCCAATCTTCTCAAAACTCTGGATTATGATAGAGGGCTGTGAGACTTTGACCTGAGTGCAAAAATGGAGGATCTAGACCCTTCCAGAGCTGAGATATCAAATTTCAAAATTTCGACCCGAAAAAAAAAACGACAGTGTTACCCCTTTCGTTTTTTTTCATTTTTGGGTGAAAAATTAAGTTTCTCCAATCTTCTCAAAACTCTGGATTATGATAGAGGGCTGTGAGACTTTGATCTGAGTGCAAAAATGGAGGCTCTAGACCCTTCCAGAGCTGAGATATGGAAATTCAAAATTTCGACCCGAAAAAAAAACGACAGTGTTACCCCTTTCGTTTTTTTTTTCATTTTCGGGCGAAAAATTAAGTTTCTTCAATCTTCTCAAAACTCTGGATTATGATAGAGGGCTGTGAGACTTTGACCTGAGTGCAAAAATGGAGGATCTAGACCCTTCCAGAGCTGAGATATCAAATTTCAAAATTTCAACCGAAAAAAAAAACGACAGTGTTACCCCTTTCGTTTTTTTCGTTTTTGGGCAAAAAATTAAGTTTCTCCAATCTTCTCAAAACTCTGGATTCTGATAGAGGGCCACGAGACTTTGACCTGAGTGCAAAAATGGAGGCTCTAGACCCTTCCAGAGCTGAGATATGGAAATTCAAAATTTCGACCCGAAAAAAAAACGACAGTGTTACCCCTTTCGTTTTTTTCATTTTCGGGCGAAAAATTAAGTTTCTCCAATCTTCTCAAAACTCTGGATTATGATAGAGGGCTGTGAGACTTTGACCTGAGTGCAAAAATGGAGGCTCTAGACCCTTCCAGAGCTGAGATATCAAATTTCAAAATTTCGACCCGAAAAAAAAATGACAGTGTTACCCCTTTCATTTTTTTTCGTTTTCGGGCGAAAAATTAAGTTTCTCCAATCTTCTCAAAACTCTGGATTATGATAGAGGGCTGTGAGACTTTGACTTGAGTGCAAAAATGGAGGCTCTAGACCCTTCCAGAGCTGAGATATGGAAATTCAAAATTTCGACCCGAAAAAAAAAACGACAGTGTTACGCCTTTCGTTTTTTTCATTTTTGGGCAAAAAGTTAAGTTTCTCCAATCTTCTCAAAACTCTGGATTCTGATAGAGGGCCACGAGACTTTGACCTGAGTGCAAAAATAGAGGCTCTAGACCCTTCCAGAGCTGAGATATGGAAATTCAAAATTTCGACCCGAAAAAAAAAACGACAGTGTTACCCCTTTCGTTTTTTTCATTTTTGGGCAAAAAGTTAAGTTTCTCCAATCTTCTCAAAACTCTGGATTCTGATAGAGGGCCACGAGACTTTGACCTGAGTGCAAAAATAGAGGCTCTAGACCCTTCCAGAGCTGAGATATGGAAATTCAAAATTTCGACCCGAAAAAAAAACGACAGTGTTACCCCTTTCGTTTTTTTTCATTTTCGGGCGAAAAATTACGTTTCTCCAATCTTCTCAAAACTCTGGATTATGATAGAGGGCTGTGAGACTTTGACTTGAGTGCAAAAATGGAGGCTCTAGACCCTTCCAGAGCTGAGATATGGAAATTCAAAATTTCGACCCGAAAAAAAAACGACAGTGTTACCCCTTTCGTTTTTTTCATTTTTGGGCAAAAAGTTAAGTTTCTCCAATCTTCTCAAAACTCTGGATTCTGATAGAGGGCCACGAGACTTTGACCTGAGTGCAAAAATGGAGGCTCTAGACCCTTCCAGAGCTGAGATATGGAAATTCAAAATTTTGACCCGAAAAAAAAAAACGACAGTGTTACCCCTTTCGTTTTTTTTCATTTTCGGGCGAAAAATTACGTTTCTCCAATCTTCTCAAAACTCTGGATTATGATAGAGGGCTGTGAGACTTTGACCTGAGTGCAAAAATTGAGGATCTAGACCCTTCCAGAGCTGAGATATAAAATTTCAAAATTTCGACCCGAAAAAAAAACGACAGTGTTACCCCTTTCGTTTTTTTTCATTTTCGGGCGAAAAATTAAGTTTCTCCAATCTTCTCAAAACTCTGGATTATGATAGAGGGCTGTGAGACTTTGATCTGAGTGCAAAAATGGAGGCTCTAGACCCTTCCAGAGCTGAGATATGGAAATTCAAAATTTCGACCCGAAAAAAAAACGACAGTGTTACCCCTTTCGTTTTTTTCATTTTTGGGCAAAAAGTTAAGTTTCTCCAATCTTCTCAAAACTCTGGATTCTGATAGAGGGCCACGAGACTTTGACCTGAGTGCAAAAATAGAGGCTCTAGACCCTTCCAGAGCTGAGATATGGAAATTCAAAATTTTGACCCGAAAAAAAAACGACAGTGTTACCCCTTTCGTTTTTTTTCATTTTCGGAAGAAAAATTACGTTTCTCCAATCTTCTCAAAACTCTGGATTATGATAGAGGGCTGTGAGACTTTGACCTGAGTGCAAAAATGGAGGATCTAGACCCTTCCAGAGCTGAGATATCAAATTTCAAAATTTCGACCCGAAAAAAAAAACGACAGTGTTACCCCTTTCGTTTTTTTTCATTTTTGGGTGAAAAATTAAGTTTCTCCAATCTTCTCAAAACTCTGGATTATGATAGAGGGCTGTGAGACTTTGATCTGAGTGCAAAAATGGAGGCTCTAGACCCTTCCAGAGCTGAGATATGGAAATTCAAAATTTCGACCCGAAAAAAAAACGACAGTGTTACCCCTTTCGTTTTTTTTTTCATTTTCGGGCGAAAAATTAAGTTTCTTCAATCTTCTCAAAACTCTGGATTATGATAGAGGGCTGTGAGACTTTGACCTGAGTGCAAAAATGGAGGATCTAGACCCTTCCAGAGCTGAGATATCAAATTTCAAAATTTCAACCGAAAAAAAAAACGACAGTGTTACCCCTTTCGTTTTTTTCGTTTTTGGGCAAAAAATTAAGTTTCTCCAATCTTCTCAAAACTCTGGATTCTGATAGAGGGCCACGAGACTTTGACCTGAGTGCAAAAATGGAGGCTCTAGACCCTTCCAGAGCTGAGATATGGAAATTCAAAATTTCGACCCGAAAAAAAAACGACAGTGTTACCCCTTTCGTTTTTTTCATTTTCGGGCGAAAAATTAAGTTTCTCCAATCTTCTCAAAACTCTGGATTATGATAGAGGGCTGTGAGACTTTGACCTGAGTGCAAAAATGGAGGCTCTAGACCCTTCCAGAGCTGAGATATCAAATTTCAAAATTTCGACCCGAAAAAAAAATGACAGTGTTACCCCTTTCATTTTTTTTCGTTTTCGGGCGAAAAATTAAGTTTCTCCAATCTTCTCAAAACTCTGGATTATGATAGAGGGCTGTGAGACTTTGACTTGAGTGCAAAAATGGAGGCTCTAGACCCTTCCAGAGCTGAGATATGGAAATTCAAAATTTCGACCCGAAAAAAAAAACGACAGTGTTACGCCTTTCGTTTTTTTCATTTTTGGGCAAAAAGTTAAGTTTCTCCAATCTTCTCAAAACTCTGGATTCTGATAGAGGGCCACGAGACTTTGACCTGAGTGCAAAAATAGAGGCTCTAGACCCTTCCAGAGCTGAGATATGGAAATTCAAAATTTCGACCCGAAAAAAAAAACGACAGTGTTACCCCTTTCGTTTTTTTCATTTTTGGGCAAAAAGTTAAGTTTCTCCAATCTTCTCAAAACTCTGGATTCTGATAGAGGGCCACGAGACTTTGACCTGAGTGCAAAAATAGAGGCTCTAGACCCTTCCAGAGCTGAGATATGGAAATTCAAAATTTCGACCCGAAAAAAAAACGACAGTGTTACCCCTTTCGTTTTTTTTCATTTTCGGGCGAAAAATTACGTTTCTCCAATCTTCTCAAAACTCTGGATTATGATAGAGGGCTGTGAGACTTTGACTTGAGTGCAAAAATGGAGGCTCTAGACCCTTCCAGAGCTGAGATATGGAAATTCAAAATTTCGACCCGAAAAAAAAACGACAGTGTTACCCCTTTCGTTTTTTTCATTTTTGGGCAAAAAGTTAAGTTTCTCCAATCTTCTCAAAACTCTGGATTCTGATAGAGGGCCACGAGACTTTGACCTGAGTGCAAAAATAGAGGCTCTAGACCCTTCCAGAGCTGAGATATGGAAATTCAAAATTTTGACCCGAAAAAAAAAACGACAGTGTTACCCCTTTCGTTTTTTTTCGTTTTCGGGCGAAAAATTAAGTTTCTCCAATCTTCTCAAAACTCTGGATTATGATAGAGGGCTGTGAGACTTTGACTTGAGTGCAAAAATGGAGGCTCTAGACCCTTCCAGAGCTGAGATATGGAAATTCAAAATTTTGACCCGAAAAAAAAAACGACAGTGTTACCCCTTTCGTTTTTTTTTCATTTTCGGGCGAAAAATTACGTTTCTCCAATCTTCTCAAAACTCTGGATTATGATAGAGGGCTGTGAGACTTTGACCTGAGTGCAAAAATGGAGGATCTAGACCCTTCCAGAGCTGAGATATCAAATTTCAAAATTTCGACCCGAAAAAAAAAAAACGACAGTGTTACCCCTTTCGTTTTTTTTTCATTTTTGGGCGAAAAATTAAGTTTCTCCAATCTTCTCAAAACTCTGGATTATGATAGAGGGCTGTGAGACTTTGATCTGAGTGCAAAAATGGAGGCTCTAGACCCTTCCAGAGCTGAGATATGGAAATTCAAAATTTCGACCAGAAAAAAACCCGACAGTGTTACCCCTTTCGTTTTTTTTTCATTTTCGGGCGAAAAATTAAGTTTCTCCAATCTTCTCAAAACTCTGGATTATGATAGAGGGCTGTGAGACTTTGACCTGAGTGCAAAAATGGAGGATCTAGACCCTTCCAGAGCTGAGATATCAAATTTCAAAATTTCAACCGAAAAAAAAAAACGACAGTGTTACCCCTTTCGATTTTTTCGTTTTTGGGCAAAAAATTAAGTTTCTCCAATCTTCTCAAAACTCTGGATTCTGATAGAGGGCCACGAGACTTTGACCTGAGTGCAAAAATGGAGGCTCTAGATCCTTCCAGAGCTGAGATATGGAAATTCAAAATTTCGACCCGAAAAAAAAACGACAGTGTTACCCCTTTTGTTTTTTTCATTTTCGGGCGAAAAATTAAGTTTCTCCAATCTTCTCAAAACTCTGGATTATGATAGAGGGCTGTGAGACTTTGACCTGAGTGCAAAAATGGAGGATCTAGACCCTTCCAGAGCTGAGATATCAAATTTCAAAATTTCGACCCGAAAAAAAAACGACAGTGTTACCCCTTTCGTTTTTTTCATTTTCGGGCGAAAAATTAAGTTTCTCCAATCTTCTCAAAACTCTGGATTATGATAGAGGGCTGTGAGACTTTGATCTGAGTGCAAAAATGGAGGCTCTAGATCCTTCCAGAGCTGAGATATAAAAATTCAAAATTTTGACTCGAAAAAAAAAACGACAGTGTTACCCCTTTCGTTTTTTTTCGTTTTCGGGCGAAAAATTAAGTTACTCCAATCTTCTCAAAACTCTGGATTATGATAGAGGGCTGTGAGACTTTGACTTGAGTGCAAAAATAGAGGCTCTAGACCCTTCCAGAGCTGAGATATGGAAATTCAAAATTTTGACCCGAAAAAAAAAACGACAGTGTTACCCCTTTCGTTTTTTTTTCGTTTTCGGGCGAAAAATTAAGTTTCTCCAATCTTCTCAAAACTCTGGATTATGATAGAGGGCTGTGAGACTTTGATCTGAGTGCAAAAATGGAGGCTCTAGATCCTTCCAGAGCTGAGATATAAAAATTCAAAATTTTGACTCGAAAAAAAAAACGACAGTGTTACCCCTTTCGTTTTTTTCGTTTTCGGGCGAAAAATTAACTTTCTTCAATCTTCTCAAAACTCTGGATTCTGATAGAGGGCCACGAGACTTTGACCTGAGTGCAAAAATGGAGGCTCTAGACCCTTCCAGAGCTGAGATATCAAAACTAAAAATTTCGACCCGAAAAAAAAACGACAGTGTTACCCCTTTCGTTTTTTTTCGTTTTCGGGCGAAAAATTAAGTTTCTCCAATCTTCTCAAAACTCGGGATTATGATAGAGGGCTGTGAGACTTTGACCTGAGTGCAAAAATGGAGGCTCTAGATCCTTCCAGAGCTGAGAAATAAAAATTCAAAATTTTGACCCGAAAAAAAAACGACAGTGTTACCCCTTTTGTTTTTTTCGTTTTCGGGTGAAAAATTAAGTTTCCTCAATCTTCTCAAAACCCTGGATTCTGATAGAGGGCCACGAGACTTTGACCTGAGTGCAAAAATGGAGGCTCTAGACCCTTCCAGAGCTGAGATATCAAAACTAAAAATTTCGACCCGAAAAAAAAAACGACAGTGTTACCCCTTTCGTTTTTTTCGTTTTCGGGCGAAAAATTAAGTTTCTCCAATCTTCTCACAACTCTGGATTCTGATAGAGGGCCACGAGACTTTGACCTGAGTGCAAAAATGGAGGCTCTAGACCCTTCCAGAGCTGAGATATAAAAATTCAAAATTTTGACCCGAAAAAAAAAATGACAGTGTTACCCCTTTCGTTTTTTTTTCGTTTTCGGGCGAAAAATTAAGTTTCTTCAATCTTCTCAAAACTCTGGACTCTGATAGAGGGCCACGAGACTTTGACCTGAGTGCAAAAATGGAGACTCTAGACCCTTCCAGAGGCTCTAGACCCTTCCAGAGCTGAGATATCAAAACTCAAAATTTCGACCCGAAAAAAAAACGACAGTGTTACCCCTTTCGTTTTTTTTCGTTTTTGGGCGAAAAATTAAGTTTCTCCAATCTTCTCAAAACTCTGGATTATGATAGAGGGCTGTGAGACTTTGACCTGAGTTAAAAAATGGAGGATCTAGATCCTTCCAGAGCTGAGATATAAAAATTCAAAAATTTGACCCGAAAAAAACCGACAGTGTTACCCATTTCGTTTTTTTTTCCGTTTTTGGGCGAAAAATTAAGTTTCTCCAATCTTCTCAAAACTCTGGATTATGATAGAGGGCTGTGAGACTTTGGCCTGAGTGAAAAAATGGAGGCTCTAGATCCTTCCAGAGCTGAGATATAAAAATTCAAAATTTTGACCCGAAAAAAACCCCGACAGTGTTACCCCTTTTCGTTTTTTTCGTTTTCGGGCGAAAAATTAAGTTTCTTCAATCTTCTCAAAACTCTGGATTCTGATAGAGGGCCACGAGACTTTGACCTGAGTGCAAAAATGGAGGCTCTAGATCCTTCCAGAGCTGAGATATAAAAATTCAAAATTTTGACCCGAAAAAAAAAACGACAGTGTTACCCCTTTAGTTTTTTCGTTTTCGGGCGAAAAATTAAGTTTCTTCAATCTTCTCAAAACTCTGGATTATGATAGAGGGCTGTGAGACTTTGACCTGAGTGCAAAAATGAAGGCTCTAGACCCTTCCAGAGCTGAGATATCAAAACTCAAAATTTCGACCCGAAAAAAAAACGACAGTGTTACCCCTTTCGTTTCTTTTCGTTTTCGGGCGAAAAATTAAGTTTCTCCAATCTTCTCAAAACTCTGGATTATGATAGAGGGCTGTGAGACTTTGACCTGAGTGCAAAAATGGAGGCTCTAGATCCTTCCAGAGCTGAGATATAAAAATGTAAAATTTTGACCCGAAAAAAAACCGACAGTGTTACCCCTTTCGTTTTTTTCGTTTTCGGGCGAAAAATTAAGTTTCTTCAATCTTCTCAAAACTCTGGATTCTGATAGAGGGCCATGAGACTTTGACCTGAGTGCAAAAATGGAGGCTCTAGATCCTTCTAGAGCTGAGAAATAAAAATTCAAAATTTTGACCCGAAAAAAACGACAGTGTTACCCCTTTCGTTTTTTTCGTTTTCGGGCGAAAAATTAAGTTTCTTCAATCTTCTCAAAACTCTGGATTCTGATAGAGGGCCACGAGACATTGACCTGAGTGCAAGAATGGAGGCTCTAGACCCTTCCAGAGCTGAGATATCAAAACTCAAAATTTCGACCCGAAAAAAAAACGACAGTGTTACCCCTTTCGTTTTTTTTTCGTTTTTGGGCGAAAAATTAAGTTTCTCCAATCTTCTCAAAACTCTGGATTATGATAGAGGGCTGTGAGACTTTGACCTGAGTGCAAAAATGGAGGCTCTAGATACTTCCAGAGCTGAGATATAAAAATTCAAAATTTTGACCCGAAAAAAAACGACAGTGTTACCCCTTTCGTTTTTTTCGTTTTCGGGCGAAAAATTAAGTTTCTTCAATTTTCTCAAAACTCTGGATTCTGATAGAGGGCCACGAGACTTTGACCTGAGTGCAAAAATGGAGGCTCTAGACCCTTCCAGAGCTGAGATATCAAAACTCAAAATTTCGACCCGAAAAAAAACGACAGTGTTACCCCTTTCGTTTTTTTTCGTTTTCGGGCGAAAAATTAAGTTTCTTCAATCTACTCAAAACTCTGGATTATGATACAGGGCTGTGAGACTTTGACCTGAGTGCAAACATGGAGGCTCTAGACCCTTCTAGAGCTGAGATATCAAAACTAAAAATTTCGACCCGAAAAAAAACGACAGTGTTACCCCTTTCGTTTTTTTTCGTTTTCGGGCGAAAAATTAAGTTTCTCCAATCTTCTCAAAACTCTGGATTATGATAGAGGGCTGTGAGACTTTGACCTGAGTGCAAAAATGAAGGCTCTAGACCCTTCCAGAGCTGAGATATCAACATTCAAAATTTCGACCCGAAAAAAAAAACGACAGTGTTACCCCTTTCGTTTTTTTCGTTTTCGGGCGAAAAATTAAGTTTCTCCAATCTTCTCAAAACTCTGGATTCTGATAGAGGGCTGTGAAACTTTGACTTGAGTGCAAAAATGGAGGCTCTAGACCCTTCCAGAGCTGAGATATTGAGATGTTTATAATGGCATAAATGCTACGTGGTATCTCAATATGTCAGCTCTGGAAGGGTCTAGAGCCTCCATTTTTGCACTCAGGTCTAAGGCCTGTGCCCCTCTATCAGAATCCAGAGTTTCATGAAGATTGGAGAAACTCAAAATTTCGACCCCCCCCCCAAAAAACGACAGTGTTACCCCTGTCGTTTTTTTTTTTTTGTGCGAAAAAATAAGTTTCTCCAATCTTCTTGAAACTCTGGATTCTGATAGAGGGCCATGGGACTTAGACCTGAGTGCAAAAATGGAGGCTCTATGGCGACCAAACGTCACTGGTGAGACAAACGTGCAACGGACGGACGGTCAGATTACGTTTTGGCAGGGGAAAAACTGATCAGAAAATGTAATGAAAATGTAACCGAAGATGTAGAAATGTAGTGGAGTAGAAAGTATAATAATTGCTGCAAAATGTAACGAAGTAAAAGTAAAAAGTATGCGCTATTTATTCTACTTACGTAAAGTAAAGATACGTGAAAAATGTACTTAAGTAAAGTAACAAAGTATTTGTACTTCGTTACATTCCACCACTGCTATACGGTAATTCCTCTACTGTGCGACGGAGAGTCGATTCGTTATGACACAATCGTTAGCCTATTTTTAGAAAAACTGCTTCTACGGGGCCATAATGTAAGATACAAGGTAATGGAGCATTTTATACATTGTCGTGTTTCTTTGGAAATAAATAAAGGACAAATGGAGTCTTTGGACGCCTCAGATGTAAAGTTATGCGCTGTCAAAGTGACGCCAAAATGAATGGGAGTCAATGGGAATGCTAACAGCAGGTGAAGTTCTGCTACAATGGCGGCTCCCGTGAGGCTTCAACTTCTGGCTCATGGATTACCCCCTTGATAATAAAGGCTAGATGTCTTATGTCCAAGGGGGTAATCCATCGCCCGGAAGTTGAAGCCTCGCGGGCGCCGACATCTTGTAGCAGAACTTGCATTAGCATTCCCATTGACTCCCATTCATTTTGCCGTCACTTTGACAGCGAATAACTTTACATCTGAGGCGTTTGAAGACCCCATTTGTCCTTTTTTTATATCTAAAGAAACATGACAATGTATAAATAGCTCCATTACCTTGTAGCTTGTGTTATGGCCAGTAGAAGCAGTTTTAGTGAAAGTAGGCTAACGATTGCGTCATACCCATCTCTGTCGCACAGTGGAGAGATTACCGTATGGACAAGAGAAGAAGCTCGCGCGCAATCGGGGAAACGTGGAGGCAAAATGACTAAATAATTAATCAGAATACCTAGCAAAATTGTCTCCTTCTCCTAGCTCATGGACAGCTCCTATTCACACTCTCCGCCTCTGCATGTTTCGGAAGGGAATGATTCAGATTTCTCAAGCCACAGCACTAGAAGACAGACGGGTTGCTCTCGCCACATCTACGTAGTCAAGCTCTGTTTGAGTCTGCGCGTCAGGGACGGAAGTGCTAAAAAAATCACCAAAAATGGGCTTCAATCGTCTCAATGGAGTTCCAATGAGATCGCTCTGTCCATTTCTTTTACTGTCTGCTTATGTCACAGTCTCTATCGTCATCACCGGCAGACATCTTGTCACAGGCAAGCTTTCTGGCGGGTTCTATGGTACCTGCTGTAAGATGAGTGATCAGCACGAACATCTCGTTGAAATCTTGACAGATTTACAAATGGTTTGGTTTCTTACAAATGTTATTAACATGGCTATAATTCTGGATGATTATTTTTTTATACACTTATTATTAATAAGTACGCAGTTTCATTACATCTCTGACGTTTATAACAAACCAAACCGTTTGAAAATCTGTAGAAAATTGAGCAGGTTATGGTTATTTAAAAAGTACATGCACCATTAAAACACAATATTACGAGTGAGCGAGCTGCCTGTGACAAGATGGCCGCCAGGTGTGGACGTCGACCTCCATTGGCCAGCAGTGCGGACGAGACATCTAGCCTTTATTATGGATATAATACTGTCCGACAGATTAAATATTGAATCACAGACTTCCCAATCTTATATCCAGATAACTGGTATATTATTTAACATATCTTACTATTTTTTATAACCTATAATTAAAAAGTTGTCCTCACCATTGATTTAAATTTTTATGCTTTTATAAAATGAATGAGTGTGAATCAAAAAGATTCATATCAGCATCTAATTATGAACAATAAATGAACCCATGTGCACATCAAGCGCAGTCTCCTCTAATCGTAGTTAAGTGACGAACTTTTTTACGTAAAAACGTATTACTTTTCTGCGTAAAAACTAGCGATCGCCGATAGGGATGGACAGAGCAACATCGGTACTTTTGATTCAGCTTAATATAATATTAAATGTCTATAATTACATATCCTTAAACCCAGATCTGCCACCGTCTATTGGCGGCTCCTTGTTCGCAAAGTGGAGAGGAAATGGCGTACAGCAATTCCAACAATTGTTTGATGGGGATACACTCAAGTCCTTTGCTGTTCTAATGTCAGAGTATGGAATTCCGAAACAGGACTTTTATAAATACTTACAAATTCGCCATTTAATAAACACCCTGAAAGGGGAAAAACGCCTATCTTCAGGGTTAACAGATCTTGAGGAGATTTTGGTAAATTCAGCATCATTAAAAGGAACAATCTCTGTAATCTATAGTGCTCTGGTGGACCGTTATAGCTCTTCCCTGACTCCACTTAGGAATGTATGGCAAAAGGATTTGGGGCGTGCTTTTGACGAAGATCAATGGGAAACAGTATGTCAGAATGTTTTTTCCTCATTGTCCTGTAACAAAATTATCGAACAAAATTATAAATTCATGCACAGGATGTACCTTACTCCGCTTCGCTTAAGTAAAATGTTTCCTAACTCATCCCCCAGGTGTCATCGCTGTAAAACATGTAAAGGGTCAATTATGCATGTTTTTTTGGAATGCAAGAAATTAAAACAGTTCTGGAAGGGGGTACATGATCTAACTGTCAAGATTGTGAAAACCCAGCTGGACATTACACCAACACGTTACCTTTTAGGTACAGAATTGGACAAGACACTGGACACCACATGCAGGAAGAGGATTACTATAGTGTCATATATCGCAAGGAAATGCATCTTGCTCAATTGGAATCAACAAAGACCCCCATCGCTCAATCTGTTTAAACAAATCCTCAATGAAACTTTAAGACTGGAACAACGCACATACATCTTAAAAAATAAGGGGGATGCCTTTCGAAGGATATGGGAACCGCTTATGGACCTCTGACACCACCATGTCATGACAGGGTTTGGCATGTTTACATAACACTCACAAAGGATGAACCGTGACCATGGACTGATTTGATCTAATTTGCCGTATGTTATTATTATTTATTTTATTTTTTTTAATTTATTTATTTATTTATTTTTCTCTCTTATTATTGTTTTATGTTAATAAAATGTTAAAATCAATAAAAAGACAATTGAAAAAATAAATAAATAAATAATAATGTCTATAATTACTCATTCCCAGAAAAAAATAAAAATAAATGGGATCTGACGAAATTGGCCTTTGGTAGGCTACTTGGTATTATACAGTGTTATTTTAACAGCCTATCATAGAAACTACAATAGTTTTTATTCATATTTTGAATTACTCTTTATTTTATAGTTTAATTTTAACGTTTTAATATTTTAATAATATTTAAATAATTTTGTGGTGTGTTTTTGTAGTTTTTATAATTATTATGATTATTTTTTTAATTACGTCTTTAATTTTTATTTGTTAGGGTTAGCACATTAATAAATTAATTTAGTACATAAAGATATATATATATATAAAGCTAGAATTTTCATTTTCACTTTATCTTTATGTACTAAATTAATTAATTAATATATATATATAATTAATATATATATTAATTAATATATATATAAAATTTCAGTTTATTTCATGTAACAAAGTTTTCAAGTTAAATTAACTCAAAACCCTGGATTTACTTTACCTCATCACTGGCTGTTTTGAATGCACAGTAAACAGAGACAACACAGCTGGAAAGGGAAATCATCAGATCAAACATTGTACAGATTGTACAAATTTGCGTGAGAGTTACAAGAGATGCAGGGCTTTACTAATCTGAATAACAAAACACAATTTACAAAATTCGCTCTGGATGTCACAGGCAAGGCTTGTCTCAGACTAAAATGCATGTTTAAGCTGTTTTAACTGAAAGCAACTTGCACTGATCTTAAAATGTGTCAGTTTAATTGTTTTGTCTCAAGATGCACACTTACGGTCACACTTTACTTGAAGGGGTGTGCATAAGACTGACATGACACCTTCATAATCATGACATGACATCTGTCTTGAATATGGAATAGGGTTTATGCATGTTTATGACTGTCATTAAGTTTCATAGTTATAATGGCCTCATGACAGCCAATGTCAAAACCAGCCACATGACAGTTTAATGTAATGTTATCCCATAAAGCTAAGTGGTTTCTTAAAGGAGAACTCCGGCGCAAAATGAACCTTTGGTCTAATTACACATTGTTACCTAGTCAACCGTTATCTGAGATTTGTTTTCATGATTGCCGAATGTAAATAGTTTTATCTCTAAAAACAGTTCAGCCTATAATGCTAGTATAACGCTAGTATAATATAGGGCATAGAGTAATGACAAATAAAAATCGTTTGTTATTATCACTAACAAGGCTCAAAATAGCCCCACAGTAACACGGTAGCATAATAAGGGTCCCTACATTAAAACCGAAGCATTGAGAACTTTGTCAGTGTCCAAACAGTTTAATAAGAAGATATTTTATACATACAGTAAACTTCGCGAAAACAGGAAGAAGCCATCTTTGAAAAATAGTCTCGACCAGTCGATCTACGAACGCCGATCCAAGTGCGCTGGTGAGATGTGAATAAGGTGATAAGGTGAGCGTGAACAGTAGGCTACGTGTGTACATACTGAAGAGAAGAAAATGGTTTGTGTTTGTGTTTCTTCCGGAAACAACGGACCATATGAGATTCTGCACAGTTCAGCGCACTTGGATCGGCGTTCGTAGATCGACTGGTAGAGACTATTTTTCAAAGATGGCTTCTTCCTGTTTTCGCGAAGTTGACTGTGTGTATAAAATATCTTCTTATTAAACTGTTTGGACACTGACAAAAGTTCTCAATGCTTCGGTTTGAATGTAGGGACCCTTATTATGCTGTCGTGTTAGTATGGGGCTATTTTGAGCCTTTTTAGTGGTAATAACAAGCGATTTTTATTTGTCATTACTCTATGCCCTATATACTAGCATCATATTAGCATTATAGGCTAAACTGTTTTTAGAGATAAAACTATTTACATTCGGCAATCATGAAAACAAATCTCAGATAACGGTTGACTAGGTAACAATGTGTAATTATTTAGACCAAAGGTTCATTTTGAGTTCTCCTTTAAGTTTGATAATTACTCTACTACACTGACAGGTTATGATGTTATGGTTTATGTAAAGATGTCATAACAAAGACATCAATGTCATGTTTGCATCAAAAATGTCATAACTGAGCGAACGACACTTAATGACAGTTGTCATAATCATCCATAAAACGTTCTTCATATTCATAACATGTCATGATTATGAAGGTGTCATGTTAGTCTTATGCACACCCCTTCAAGTAAATTATTCCCGTTTTTTATTTATTTATAAGGCACGTTTATAAATGTCCCAATTGAGCTATGGCCTAATCCTGGCTTTCACTGTTTGTGAAACCAGGCCTCATGGCACCATTTTTCCACTCATGTTGTAACAAAAATAGTTTCATGAATTAACACACACTGAAAATACCTACCAGAGTTGATATTATTTTGTTTAAACTCAAAGTAAATCATTAATAGGACAACATTGATATCCACACAAGACTGCGCTCTACTGACATTAATATTTCTTTGCATTCTAATGAAATTATCTCTTACTTTTTACATTTCCCTTTAGTTATGAAATAAGATAATGCATTTAACTACTAACCTCTGACAAGCATTTGATTTAATATTTAGCAGTAAAAGCAAAGCAAAGAAGGTACTGAGTCAATGTTACCTATATCCCTTCACACAATTCTCAACCTTCCTTCAGAGCGTCTCCAAAGCTACCCTCGACGTCAAAACACATGCAGTGTATGCAAAACGTCACGAGAGACGGCGTTAATCTAAAACGCGTAACATTAAAATAATAATGAACATAAACAATTTAAAAAGCATTGACCTGTACCACCTGACTTCTGCAAAAGTGGCCCTGTGTACGTGTGGTCCACTTCCACTGTGTGTTCCAGCATCTCTGTGAAGTCCAACAAAAAATACAATAATAGGCTTTTGGATGATCAGAAAGTGGTTTTAGCACTTGTTTGCATCATGATGCAAATAATTCTGTGCCTTCGACCATGTCAGATATATGTTAACATAAAAGTGTTTCTGTAGACGCTGATGTTCATTACAAAGAGACCCAATGAAAGAATCACTGTAACTCTTGCCTTTATTTAATAAATCCAATATATTTTTTTGTTCTCAGAATGAACAGAAGGAATCACTGCGCAAGGCTCCTGAACCATTACCTTAACAAATAATATAATCTGCCAGGCAAATCTGATGAAACTAAGACGGCAAACAAATTGTAATTTGATTCATTGGAAAAATACACAGTATGTTCAGAAGAGTTCAAAAGTTTGGGATTGGTTCGATTTTTTTTATGTTTTTGAAAGTACTGTGTCTAATACTCAATACTAGGCTGCATTCATTTGATTAAAATGCAGTGAAACAGCAAAATATTATAATTTAAAAAATAACCATATTTTATAATGTAATTTATTCCTGTGCTGACTTTTCATACATAATACATACATATTAAATTCTTCTTCCAAAACGTGTTTTTGTCTTTACAAAGCCCAATTTAGTCTGTTTAGGGTATAGACCATTTTGCAAGATGTAAACAACACTGGTCCAGAAGCACTTCCTGTTTCAGTTTTTTAACACTACATAAAAGCTGGGATAAAATACAACCAACAGAACATATAAAACTGAATCAAAAAGTTAAACAAACATCTTTAAGATGTTTTCTTACATGTGAAATAAAGAAAACAGTTACAAACTGAAACAGGAAGTGTTTCTGGACCAGTGTTGTTTACATCTTGCAAAATGGTCTATATGAAATGATGGCCAGTTCTTGGCTAGCCTAAGCTACAGTATGGACCGTCAGGCATCAGGTATTGTATTCAGCATCAGAGTGGCTGATGGGAACGAGAAAGCTGTCGGGTTAAAGGAAGCATGAGTTTAAAATCAGCTTGATCTGGATTTCAAGTTCTTAGTGAAAGGAAAGGAAATGTATGCAAAAAGAAGGAGTTAAAGATACTTGATATGGCAGATACATTTATTTTACATACCTGGTCACAAAAAAAACAGTCAATACATTTTACATGCAAAGCATGAAAGTGGAAATGAACAAAAGTTGAAAATGAGCCCTTTTTTTTTTTTTATAGGAAACCTATGGCATTCCTAATTTTCAGTCTATTAAACATGTCAGTCTTCTCTCTGGTTGGTAACAGGAAGGGATTATCACTATCAGCACTGTTATGTACAGTAGATGCCGTCGCTTGCACAGGATCACCAGCCGTACGCCCTGGTCCACACACCCTTCTTCCTGAACTCCACCGTGGATCTCAGAGACATTAATGCCGCTAAGACAAATATGCAAATTAGTCAAATGAGAGAATGCATACATACTCTATATAACAATCCTTTGCTTCTTGTGATCATGCTGTTAAAACAGATTCAAGAATAATCATTCATTTAGTTTAAAACAAAGATTCTCACCTCTGGCTGTGAGTAGGGCAGTCTCGGAGAAACTCCGCTTAGGAGCTTCAGTGATGCTGAAGAGCCAGTCGATGAACTGATGCCATACAGAAAAAAAGGATGGAGTCAGTCCCTTTTTTTTTTAAAATAGCAAAGCAGCACTAAGTGATGATAAAGGCTTTCAAATTCTATTTTAACCCTCTGGTTATATTTATTTGTGTACCCATTAGTTATCTTTGAGGTATCCAGGGATCCCAGACAATAACATTGCATTTTGTAACAGATTAATATTTTTTACAAATGTATTTTTACTATGTTTATTAATGTTTTTACTCAACATTTGTGCAGTTTTTAGAGTATTTATGATATCTTTTAAATTTCTATAAATAAATAAATATTATAAAAACAAAATACACTTTGTAAAAGACCCAGAATTCTAACTTTCATTCATGGGGATAACATGAATAATTGTACATCGTTTAATGTAAGATTTCTGCCCATATTTTGGAAAATGCAGTTTTAAAATAAAAAATAAAAAAATCACTTTAACCACTACATGGCCATAGAGCTCCATTATATGCAGTTTGCTATTTATTAACCAAAATATATCTTTTGACCAGTTGAATTCAGTTGGAATCATATCTAAATAATATATAATCACAATTATATTAAAAAATATATTATTTTGTCAAAGTTTAGCATTTTTTGTACTGAAAAAAGTTTTTCAATAATATTACATTATGATTAGAATCAAACCTGAAGAACAAGATGTTACAAAGAGAAATGTTGGAGTCTTTAGATTTTCAAATCTGTTTTTATGCTATAATTTAATTTAATGTTATAATTTTAAATTAACGTTATATAATGTTATATTACATATTGAGAAAAAAAAACATTTAGCCTCTATAGTTTTATAGCCTCACTAATGTATTACTGTGTGTGTGTGTCAGTGTCACCAGTTTAGTTTTGTGGTTGTTCTGCATTTCGGATGATTTTATTTTACAAATGATAAGAGAAGTTTTTATAATTTTTTTTTTGTAGATCTAGAAAGTGTTGTTGAAAGTTTCATACCATTTGGACTAAGAGAACATTTTTTAAAAATTCAGCAAAAGTCATTTGCGGGTTAAAAAGACCCCGAAGATAACCAGAGGGTTAAATAAATGCTGTTTGTTTGAAGTTTCTATTCATCAGAAAATTATGAAAATTTGTATCATTGTTTCCACAAACATATTAACTGTTTTAAACATTGATTATGATAAAAAAAAATGTTTCTTGAGCACCAAATCATCATATTAGAATGACTTCTGAAGGATCATGTGACACTGAAGACTGGAGTAATGATGCTGAACACTCTTTGATCACAGGAATAAATGGCATTTTACAAAACAGTTATTTTAAACTCTGATCTTTTTTTCTAAATGTGACTTTTTACTGTATTTTTGATCAAATATTAGCTTTATTTTGTATTTCCTGTATTGATATTGCTCATATTGAAGTATTACAATGGTGTGTAACTCATTCTGCAATGGATATGAATGACATCTTAAACTGTGCGACATTAACTTTTCCAAGCAACCCAGAACTACACACATTTAAAACAACACGCCACACCTTCTGTGACTGGGCCTTCCACGGCTCTTTGTTGAGTAGCTGCTTGATGCTGTACGGGACTGCAGAGAGGCATGCGGACACCGCCAGCTCAGTGGTGGCAGGGTTGACATACAGGCCGTGCGTGAGTTCTGGAGCCTGAGAGCACTGATGCCAGGGAAACCACTGGGCTCTGATGCCAATGAGAAGCTGGGAGCAATGGTCCGCCCAGGACGCCACTGCTGCAGCAAACACACCGAGGAGGAAGTCTGTGCCCTGCAAAGTGACAGAGGACATTATAGTCAAATATCGCTGCATTAGAAACGATTTATCCGTGCACGTCATTCTTTTTTTTTATTCATGTGCCCTCACAATCTTTAATCCAAAAATCTTCCCGTCTCTCTCGCATCAACATCTCATCTCTGATGATGTGTTTACCGGGACGAGGGCGGGGCAACCTGTCACTCACATGAGATCGACCAATAGCAAAGCACAACCATTCAAACAATTCCCGATAGACAAATTAACTTTTTTCTTATTTGACAAACCAGCGCAGAGAAAAAAATACTCGTTTCAAGCCGATTTAAAGACAAAATATGTACGATTTTTGGATTCAAACATCCCAAAACCACTAGAACAGTGTTATATATTTTGTTGCCTTGTCTTAGCCTGATTAAAACCAGACCATTCTCAGTTGTAACTGGCAAAGCGTCATAGACAAATAATTTCCAGAGGGGCGTCACCAACGGACGTCACGGGTAGACCTAAAACCAATCGTAGCGATGAAGGAGGTGACGTATGCAGAGCGGCGGCCGGCGGAGAAACATCTCCGAGTGTTGTTCTTTGCTTGGTTTTTAACAAAAAGGAAACGTTCAAATCGCTTAAAACAGACACGATAGCTGATTCGAACGAGTGATGTTCGACAGCGGCGTCCATCTTTGTGATGTAGGCTACAAGATCTGCTTCAAAATCCCGGCGCTGTCGTCATCGTGGAAACCCCGCCCCAACATTTCTGATTGGTGCTGCGATTTCGACGTTTTGGAAATGGCCTTGAATGAGCTCTTTGCCAAACTAACTTTCAGTTGTCTGGGTTTTCCCAGGCTAGCCTTGTGTGCTTACATGTTTCCAACAATATTTAAAACAATAAAAACGGCCCGTGTCAATGTCCGTCGTCATATCTGCGTAACCATAGATATGTATATAAAGGCTAGATGTGTTACGGCGGAGTTTCCATCGTCATCACCGGCGGCCATCTTGTCACAGACAAGCTGATGTAAGATGAGTGGTCAACACGAACACAAATACTCTTATCTCGTTGAAATCTTGACGGATTTACAAACGGTTTGGTTTCTTACAAACGTTATTAACGTGGCTATAATTATCTGGATTATTACTTATTCATACACTTTTTATTCATAAGTATGCAGTGTCATAACTACATCTCTGATGTTTATAACAAAACAAACCGTTTGAAAATCGGTAGAAAATTGAGCAAGTTATGGTCATTTAAATAGCACATGTACCATTAACACAATGTTACGAGTGAGCGAGCTGCCTGTGACAAGATGGCCGCCAGGTGCAGACGTCGACCTCCATTGGCCAGCAGCGTGGACGACACATCTAGCCTTTATATAGATATCTATGTGCGTAACCCTTCAGTTTTACTTCCATTGAAACCATGAAAACACCAAAGACGCTGTAATATATTACGTGTTTTATGCGACATGGATTCCTTTATTGACAGCAAATGAATCATTGTTATCCACAAGTTTCCTACGCCCCATGAGGCCTTGCGTCAAAAGTGGGCGCGACTTCCGGTTTGAAGTAAACAAAGCGCTACTTGACATGCTTGACACTCGTTCATTCAACAGTTGACGGTCATTCAAGTTATAGCGATCCAAACTAGCTAACGATGTGGGAACACAACCTCAACGAAATTCAAAAGGGTGAAATAACAATACCTTTACCCTCCGCAGTAGTTGATTGGGAGTATTATAATAACATTATTAATAATCAATACTCATCAAGGCATGTTGACAGACAGTTGTGCGAGCTGACAAACAATTAAAATAAAAAATACACACTTAGTCATTGTGCTTTGGAGTTTATTCAAAATTATAAATGAATGTGCTACTTGAATACATTAACTGGCACATTTGGTATTCACAGGCTTTGATCCTGAGTTTAGGTGTAACATCAGTAGAGAACAGCCAAACACATGCTGATAGAGTTTATAGAATATTAAGAATTTAAACAAATGTACACAGGAAGATTTGTTGTCTTTTGGGAGGTGATGGAAACTTCAGTCGTTGGTAGGATCACTGTGATTTCGTTTTCAGCTTATGTTCAAAACAATCACGTTTAAGCCACTGAATTAGTTTAGTCCGGTTATACATACAACAGCGAACAGCACATGTTGTCCCTGAGCTCCGTAACGACATCTCTCATAAAGATTTGCGTCTTTAAATAGTAAAATAATTCTCAGAAAAACAGCTAGCCTCTTCGCTAACTAACACACAAAATACCATTGGAATGCTACTTCCGCCGTCTCACCGGAAGTTTCACCCACTTTATTTTTTACATGAGCGCCCCTCGGAAACTTGTGGATAAAGCTCAACATGGTTAGTCTTATTATTTGAATCTCGTTTTCTTGATTTGCCGCTTGATTTGTCCCTCAGAGACACTATTCTGTCAAGTGACTAACATTGCAAAATCAGAAAGAGCTTTATTAGTAGTAACAGTAATACAGGATTTTGTCGATTTTTGAAAATTAATTGCATTCCTTTTAGCAACACAAGTCACTCAGCTTTTATTAATATGATATTTTAATATCGATCTAGCTAATTGCAGAGTGCAAAAAGTGTCTCATAACAGTTGAAAGAGTAACTTTCAACACACTTGAATGTATTTATAGTATGATTGTTTTGACCAAGTAAAACAGCGTTGCGTTACCTTACCGCATAGTTTGAATCTGTCAGAACAGGTTCTTGTTTTCTGCAGCAGGTAATGTGTTTTATAGACAAAATAACTGTTTATATCATTAGGCCCACAGCAAGGCAACTAAAAACACTTTCCAGATGCTCTTCTGAGAGGCAGATCCACATAAAGGGACTAAAACGAAACCAGTGCCCAATAAATTGAAGCAAAAAGATTTTGCAGCGGAGTCATATTGCACACACCTCTATAACGTCGACACATTTAACAGAGGGAGATCCGTAAGCAACGTTTCTGATGTGGCCCATTAACTCCAGCAGCCACTCCATTCGTTTCGAGACCCCTGAAAACAAACAAACATTTTACTTTCCGAAACAACAATGATTCAAGTTCATCAAAGTGTGGCTGTTTACTGATCTCAGACTTTTATATCATATACATCATTATTATTAGCCTACCTGTATTGGGACTAGAGGCGAACCGTGATTGGTGGAGGCCCTGCAGAAGAAGCCAGCTTATTTGTTTTTTGTTCCCCACCCGTAGGACGGTACTGATGACGTCATTGAGCCCGAGGAGAGGGACTCTGGCTTTGGAGGTCAGGTAGGATAGGAGGAAAGCTGTTTTTTCCACATTAGCCTGTAGAGGGAGCACAACAACAGTGTGAGGTTGTACACATATGTTAATATGTCTCTAGCCAGTGTCAGTGTACCTTAAGTCGTTTAACTTGTAAATTTTATCTGGAGCGGTTGTTACATGACGTGATAAATGACTCAATTCGACGCTAACAGAACTATTATGTCACTTTAAGTCTTTAAAACAAAATGTTCACTAAAACCCAACGAATATATAAAGACAATAAATAATAGTAATTATAATAGTTAATATTGATCTATTTCATAACAATATTACTGTTTATTAATATTTATGTAGTCATACATGTATTTATTTCCAAATAAAGGCATCTTCATGAGGAATTAAGGCATAAAATAAAATGAAAAATAAAAGGCATTAAAATGAAACTGGATTTTGGGTAGGGGGTGCTATGACACATCTTCTGAAAGACTGAAGCAGAAACAAGCCATTAGGGGTGCATTGGCACTGCCCTCACAATTCGATTCACCAGGTAATGATTCGATTCAATTCGATTCTGCAATGCATCAAAAATCTACTATCGGTCATGAGGCAATACTTTTGCTGATAATTTACTCACCCCCATGTCATCCAAGATGTCCATGTCATTCTTTCTTCAGTCGAAAAGAAATTAAGGTTTTTGATGAAAACATTCCAGGATTTTTCTCCATATAATGGACTTCAATGGGAACCAAACGGTTCAAGGTCCAAAAGACAGTTTCAGTGCAAATTGCAAACTGTTCAAAGGGCTTTAAACGATTCCAGACGATAAATAAGAGTCTTATAAAGCGAAACGATCGCTCATTTAATAAATAAATAAAAAAGTTTTAAGTTTTATAAGCTCAAATGCTCGCCTTGCTCTGTTCTGTGATGCGCGTTTGTGACTCTCCTGTTCGAACTCGTTCATCAAAATGAACAAATCTTTTTCGAATTGAGTCAATTCGTTTGTTTCGTTCGTTGAATGAACCAAATGACTCGGAAAAAGATTTGTTCATTTTGATGAACGAGTTCGAACAGGAGAGTCACAAATATGCGTCACAGAACAGAGCAAGGCGAGCATTTGAGCTTATAAAACTTAAACATTGTTATTTATTTATTAAATGAGCGATCGTTTCGCTTGATAAGACCCTTATTCATCGTCTGGAATCGTTTAAAGCCCTTTGAACAGTTTGCAGTTTGCACTGAAACCAGTGTTGTAGTACTCGAGACTCAGACTCGTCTCGGACTCGGTCTCGAGACCATATTTTAATGGTCTTGGTCTTGTCATGGACTCGTGTCCATTTGGACTCGGAATTGACTCGTACTCGAACATTTTTTTTTTTAGGACTCGGAATTATTCCCGAGTCCACTCGAGTTCAATTAAAAATATTTTTCATGATTATTAATGTATGTTAATAAAATATTTCTTTAAATTGATTGACACGCCCAGTGATTGGTGATTTTCTAGTGCGTGACTGTGCATGACAAATTGTAATAAAATTACTTTTAACACCACCTACTATGTGGCCTTTTTACCCTAAACTGATCATATTTTTTAAACTAAGTAAATTCAGTAAAAAAAAAAAGAAAAAAAAAAGGATTTCTCTAAGTAAATAAAAGTAAATTAGGTAATCAACCCTCACTGGTCTCGGTCTCGACTCGGACTCGACCGTCTCTGGTCTCGGACTCGACTCTCTATGGACTCAGTCTTGACTCGGACTCGACTCTCTCTGGTCTTGGTGTCGATTCGGACTCGAGTGAGGTGGTCTCGACTACAACACTGACTGAAACTGTCTTTTGGACCTTAAACCGTTTGGTTCCCATTGAAGTCCATTATATGGAGAAAAATCCTGGAATGTTCTCATCAAAAACCTTAATTTCTTTTCGACTGAAGAAAGAGAGACATGGACATCTTGGATAACATGGGGGTGAGTAAATTATCAGCAAAAGTTTTTTTCAAAAGTGAACTATTCCTTTAACAAGTGTTGATAAAAAAGAATGGATTAAGCTAGAATTTAAGTTTAAGTTTAAGAGAAGAGGCTCTTTTTTTGTTTATTATATAGCATTTCTGGGGGCCAATATTTTGATGATAGAAAGTGATAGAAAAAATGCTGGTGGTGGCTTGCAACTTTAAAATAAACGTGAGTTAAACACAATTATTTAAAAAATAAGGTGAAAAATGAGGGCTGACCTATTCAACTGGAGCAAATACCATCGATCAACCACCTCGTAGCTCACAGCAGGTCTAATTTTAAAGGTTTATGAGTTATGCGAAAATGAGTTTTTACTTCCGGCCTGTTGCACTCTATAATTGCTGCTGGCATTAGTCGTACACACTTAAAGTCACTATTTACATGTTAATGAAAAACCAGAGGCACACTTTTTGTGGAACGACCTTTAAAATGACCCTCATATGAGGTGTGAGACCAAGAAAAAGCGTTTAATTTGGTTATTCAGTCTTCTCTTCATTAATAACCATTTCATTTGCATCTTGAGCTCGCACAGTGAAAAACTGTGTTCATTACTCTGACGCAAGACATTATGACTACACATCGTGATGAATATTTATAAGGATTATACAGCTATAAATCACAAACATTAGTTATATTTACCTCAGTGACTTTGATTATGCGGTCTACCTCAGTGTCACTCAGTTCAGACAGACACGAACACATCTCTTCATAGAGTTCCACTTCACCAGCCTACAGACCAACACAAAAACCCCAAAAAGATCACTGTACAGAAGCAGGACTGGCTACGTCTTCAATGCTTAATCAACATGTTTGACTATCACACATCTTTAAGGCTGTGACACCAAGCCAAAGTAAAAGAACATTACATTTATTCATTTAGCCGAGCCTTTTTATCCAAAGCGACTTACAATTGCTATATGTCAGAGGTCGCACGCCTCTGGAGCAACTAGGGGTTAAGTGTCTTGCTCAGGGACACATTGGTGTCTCACAGTGGATTCAAACCCGGGTCTCTCACACCAAAGGCATGTGTCTTATCCACTGCGCCATCACACATTTGGGATATCAATGTATTTTATAATAAATAATAAAATAAATGTAAAACATAATAAATGTATTTTATAATAAATAATAACATTTTTATTTTTTATGTTACCGGCCTAGGGAATGCAGATGAAAAGTAGTATCTTTTTACTAATTCTAGCATATTTACATGGTAAATCCTACAACAATGTTCATAAATGTGCACAGTCCCTATCAAATAAACTAATTAGAGCAGACCGATATTATCGGCCGATAATATGCATTTTCTAAAATCGGCAGTTATAATGGCCGATAAATGAATATTTCAAAAATAAAATAAAAATGGACGAATCACACTTCAACCATGTCAAGAGAGTTGGAGTTGTATAGTTTGTCCACCAGAGGGTCCCTGTTGGCAACACTCATGTATAACGCGCCACACATCCTGAACATTTAGACATAAAGAAAAATTATTAACGTATTAACGTATTTTGTGCATAAAAGTTAGCTTTTCTTTTACACGTGTGTGAAATCCAACGACGCCAAGTGTGTGTTGCAGACTGTCGTTCTGTAATGGATTTAGATTAGAATCGCTAAATAGTAGGTTTTAGAAGGCAGGCAGCAACTGATGATTGAAAATGGTTTGATGTAGCTTGATGGAAAGAATTTAAAAAGTGCAGGTAAAGGGATAAGCAAGCTCACATTGTAATTATAAGGTAGCTTATAAGGCAATGTAGGGACTAATTATCAGTGTTGTAGTACTCGAGACTCGGACTCGTCTTGGACTTGGTCTCGAGACCATATTTTAATGGTCTTGGTCTTGTCATGGACTCGTGTCCATTTGGACTCGGAATTGACTCGTACTCAAACATTTTTTTTTTAGGACTCGGAATTATTCCCGAGTCCACTCGAGTTCAATTAAAAATATTTTTCATGATTATTAATGTATGTTAATAAAATATTTCTTTAAATTGATTGACACGCCCAGTGATTGGTGATTTTCTAGTGCGCAACTGCGCATGAAAAATTGTAATAAAATTACTTTTAACACCTTTTTACCCTAAACTGATCATATTTTTAAACTCTAAGTAAATTCAGTTAAAAAAAAAAAATTCTCTAAGTAAATAAAAGTAAATTAGGTAATCAACCCTCACTGGTCTCGGTCTCGACTCGGACTCGACAGTCTCTGGTCTCGGACTCGACTCTCTATGGACTCGGTCTTGACTCGGACTTGACTCTCTCTGGTCTCGGTGTCGACTCGGACTCGAATGAGGTGGTCTCGACTACAACACTGCTAATTATTATTTTATTTATCAGAACTTTAACATATTTTGATGTTCCTCTGTTCTGTTGCAACAATTGAAACAAGTTTCTTTTTAAAAAATATTATCATATTATTTTAGTTAAAACTCATAAATAACTACAAATAACTAATGTTAGGGAAATCTGTTAATATTTTGTTGCGCGTTTTTGAAAAAAAATAATAATAATAATATCGGCCGATATATCGGATTTTAAAACCAACAAATATTTGAATCGGTATCGGCCTTCAAAATCCTTTATCGGTCGGGCTCTAAAACTACTAAATAAATAGGGGTTTCGACTATGTGGAACACAATGCAAACCATTGGCTTGGGGTGTCACGACCTTTAGGTAACTGCCAGAACATACCGGTATATTATCAGATAAGAGGTTATAGATCTTCTCAGTGGTAGAGCACAGGGCGGTCCAGCAGTTTTGGGGCGGGTTGGGGACCGCCATGGCTTTGGACAGGCCACGCAGGATGGACAGGCACAGGGGCAAGCGCTGAGCACGCGTGTCGAGCTCAAACTGCTGCACTGCCAGACTGTCCACATACACCTGCAGTTTGTCCTCAGCCACATGCTTCATCCAGGAGCTCAGGCACTCGTACAGATAAGCCCTGGTGCGGAGCTGTGGAGGGACAAGAGAGACATTTTCAAGCCGTAAAACCATGATGAACTACTTACAGAAAATTAGATGCTAATAACCACTTCACTTTTCAGCATCCTTACAAGATGCATTCAACAATTCAGCTTATGAATATTACAATCGGAGCTGTAAGCAAGAATTGTCATGTATTATTCAATACAAGAAAGAAAGCTTGTAGACTTGATTTTCCCAGCAAAAACTAGTCCTTCACATAAAAATCCAAAGATGCGATGTTTACTCGTTCCCTCTCTTCATGATAATGCAGAAAGAGCTATTCTGCACTGAAATTTCAATGAATGTGTCATGCAAAGAAAAGAGGTTAATTCAAACTATAGTTTGTCACAAATTCAGATATATATAATATATAGTGTCAAATTTCCGTTATAATCATTAAACTATCATAACAGTGTAATTTTAATTTGACTTTGTCTGTTGCCGGTGAATTACAGAGCTTGTGCTTTCTGAACTGCTGTTTTCTCACTGCTGTCAGTTTTATGTGTATATATTTTTATTGAGAAGAAAGCCCCCAGCACTTATTTACATATTCATCTAAACGTTGTTTTCAGCAGGATGGCATCGGGATGTTCGTTAACAGTATATCGAGGCAAAAGTCTTGCCAACTTCTTTGACTTCTAAAAGAACTTCGCCGCGAGTGTATCAGGGATTTCGTTCAGTCGCTTCTACGTTACGTGTACGAACACGAGCAGTGAGTTTCTGGCTGCAGTTCACTTAACGGCCACCGGTGTCACTCATAACAAGAGTTTCTGAATTCTAACAAGGGTTTTACTAATTCTACATATAGAATTATATGTATAATTCTATACAAATAAAATAAGAGCAGAAATATGCGCATGTAAAACTCGCCGTCATGTAGCACTACTCGTTTATTGCAAAAAAACATGAATTTCTTTATTACCATTACTCTCATTAAAAACAATGCATTTAACGACATTATTATTTTTGTATTTATTTATTATATTTTAACCGAGTTCCTAAAACTTGCAGAGTATTATGTTTTTTATTTATTTAAAATGTATGCATGTATATATATATATATATATATATATATATATATATATACATACACACACACACTACCAGTCAAAAGTTTTAGATCAGTAAGATTTTTTATGTTTTTAAATTAAATCTCTTCTGCTCACCAAGGCTGATTTATTTGATGAAAAAAAAAGACAAACAGTAATATTGTGAAATATTATGACAATTTAAAATGACTGTTTTCTATTTTAATATATTTTATATTTGAAAGCTGAATTTTCAACATCATTACTGTTGCTGATTACACATCAGTTTTCAGTGTCATATGATCCTTCAGAAATCATTCTAATATGCTGATTTTATGCTCAAAAAACATAAATTATTATTTTCAATGTTGAAAACAGTTGTGTACCATTTTTTACCCAAAATTCTATGATGAATATAAAGTTCAAAAGAACAGCATTTATTTAAAATAAAATCTTTTCTAACATTATAAATGTCTTTACTGTAACTTTTGATCAATTTAACTCATCCTTGATGAATAAAAGTATTTTCTAATTTCTTTCCCCCCAAAATAAAAAATAAATTCTTACTGACCCCAAACTTTTGAATGGTAGTGATTAATGTTACAAAAGCTTTCCATTTCAGATCAATTCTGTTCTTTTGAACTTTCTATTCATCAAAGAATCCTGAAATAAAAATGTAAAAAACTGTTTTCAACATGGATAATAATCATAAATGTTTCTTGAGCATCATATTATAATAATTTCTAACCATAAGTAGGATCATGTGACACTGAAGACTGGAGTAATGATGCTGTAAATTCAGCTTTGATCACAGGAATAAATTACACTTCACTATATATTCACATAGAACACCGCTGTTTTAAATTGTAATAATATATCACAATATTACTGGGTTTTTTTTGTATTTTTTATCAAATAATTACAGCCTTGGTGAGCAGAAGAGACTTCTTTTAAAAACATAAAAAATCTTACCGATCTAAAACTTTTGACCGGTAGTGAATATATATATATATACATCTATATATATATATATATAGAGTATATAGTATATATACACGCACAGTACATACTATTAAAAAATTTTTTTAAAGGCTTGCACTACAAAACTAGCCATTTAAAAAACCCACCATAATAATCTGCATGGAGAAACCTCAAACATCTATTACACACAGAAACAAACAAACACTCACACTGAGGCTGTGAACCAGGGGAGGCACCAGCCAGATGCCGAGGAAGAGTGCGGCACTCTGGGAGGACTGGGCCTGACTGGCAGCCAACACTAAACACTGATGCTGCACCTCCTCACCTACGACAGACACAGGTGAACACTTCAAAATCACTTCTCACCAGGCATCTCCTATAAAACACTACTTCAAGATGAGGACAAGAGGAGGCTGACCAAAGCCGAGTCTCATCAGCGGAGAGAGGATGGCACTCCAGTTGACTGGAGGATACTGGAAACTTCCACCAACCGGGGCTAAAGCTGCCAGAACCGTCTTCACTAGGTGTGGAGCAATGACCTCAGGCCCTGGACAAACTCACAGCATTAGTATTTAACAGAGAGCCTTTTGTTATTAGACAGCATTAGATAGAGCGTTACCTTTCCTTCCTGCTTCAGTGATGAAGTCTACACTCGCACGGATGACACTTCTCTCTGGGAGATAACCGAAGTCCTGAGGAACTGTTAAAGAGAGGCAGAGAAGAGTATTTTATTGGTCTTCTTCCATTTATACAGTATACATTTGTTTGTGTTTTGTTATTTTTAGTATGTAGCTCTTATTATTTAGTGGTAGTAGTAAAAATAAAAATAATAATATTTATATATTTTATAAATGATTTTTACTACTACTAATATTTAGGGCTGCAAGAAATTGGAAAAACTGACATTGTGATATTTTATTTCTCTGCTACTGTGTATATATTAGGGCTGTCGTCAAACGATTAATCGCGAATCACATCCAAAATAAAAGTTTGTGTTTACATAATATATGTGGGTGCCCTGTATATAATTATTTTATATATATATATATAAATACACACACACATTCTTGCATATATTTAAGAAATATTTTCATGTATATACTGTATATAGATTTATATTATATATAAATATCAATATTTTATGTATAAATATTTTTTTTTTCTTAAATATACATGCATGTGTGTATTTTTATATATATATAAAACAATTATACACAGTGCACCCACATATATTATGTAAACACAAACTTTTATTTTGGATGCGATTCGCGATTAATCGTTTAACAGCCCTCGTATATATATATATTTACATATATATATTTACACACACACACACACACACATATATATATATATATATACATATGTATATATATATATTTACATATATATATATATATTTACATACTAAATACTTTGTACATTTTATCACAAGTAGTTAATTATTATTACCATCATCAACAACAACAGTAGCTAGAATGTACATTTCCAGAAGAAAATGGAAAGTTGTGCTTGCAGTGGCAAAACTCACCACCCGGTTGCTAGGGTGTTGTGAATGATTGCATATGTGCCAAAAACAATATTGTTATGATATTCTGATGCTGAGATATGGCTTATTCATGTTGTTCAGATAGTTGCTAGGGTGTTCTGGGTGGTTGCTATGGTGTTGCTAGGTGGTCGCTATGGTGTTGCTAGGTGGTCGCTAAGGTGTTCTGGGTGATTGTGAATAACTGTAGTCTCACCTGCGGTTCGACTGTGGCTGCTGCACATCTGGGCCAGATGCAGGTGTCCCAGCAGACATGCCCCGTTAGACTGCAGACCTATTGCTCCTGAGAAGGTGATAATCTAGTGCAGAGGACGGCATGAGAACTTGACTTCAATCAAACCAGTATATACATTTTCATGAATACCAAATGCATGAATTAATACCTGTGTAAGGGCTCGGATGACCTCGTTCAGTCTGCCCTGCTGTTGTGAGGACTCCTCCGTGTCACTCTTCAACTAATGGAGATAAAAACACACTTTCTGAAAGTCAAAGACTTCAAGGACACAGTATACGCATACGTCAAACTCAAACTAAGCCAGTTGCAACGAATAAAACAAAACAGTTAAGAGAATTGAAAGTGTTTTAACAATGCACAACTGTTCACAGGGTTGGTACAGATACTGTAAAATACAATTCCAGGACTTCCAAAGCACTACAATCAGAGATCTTACTTATCAAACAACATCTTTAAATATCTTTCAAATTCTAAAAAAGCTTTTCTTATTCAAACTGATTTTGAATTTATGAATATATGATATTAATATACCTGAAGAATGAGAGCTGTACCATATACAGTACTTGGATATTTATTAGGGATGGGCGATTAATCGCATCCAAAATAAAAGTTTGTGTTTACGTAATATACAGTATGTGTGTGTGGTGTGTATAATTATTTGCATATATATATATTTAAGAAATATTTGCATATATATACTTTATATATATATTTATACATAATTAATATTATGTATAAATATAAATATTTGACATATTAAGAACACATTTTTCTTAAATATATACATGCATGTGTTAGTATTTATATATACAAAATAATCACACACACACATATATCATGTAAACACAAACTTTTATTTTGGATGCGATTAATCACGATTAATCGTTGCCCATCCCTAGTATTTATGAGCAATATCACACTCGTAGCCATGCGAAATGGCTCTAAAAATGGCTGTTTTCAAGGGTTTTACAGGACTTACATTTAAAAAATTCTTTAAGCAACTTGTACGAACCCTTTGTTCAAAAGTTTGGGGTCAGTAAGATTTGTTTAAGCACCAATGCACAAAATTAGCAATTAGCAAAGCATATAAGACTGACTGAATCTAATATCACCGACTGAAGACAGTAATGGCTGCTTTACAACCAGGCTACAATTTTGTGTTTACATTCAAGTTTTATGACAATAGACCATTTCACAAAATGTAAAGAACACTGGTCCAGAAGCAGTTTTTTAACACTACATATAAGCTGGGATAAAATACAACCAACAGAACATTTAAAACTAAATCAAAAAGTTAAACAAACATCTTTAAGATGTTTTCTTTACATGTGAAATAAAGAAAACAGTTACAAACTGAAACAGGAAGTGCTTCTGGACCAGTGTTGTTTACATCTTGTGAAATGGTCTATAAATGACCTTCAAGACTAGTTAAAAACCTACTGCTTAACAGAAAGGATTCATGTGTTTTTATATTTAGTGTTCTCAAACTGGATTACGTTAACCCTAGAGTGCCCTCGTGTTGCCCACTGCTGTTACTGACGAATTATTTTCCCAGCAGCAGTTCACTTTCTGATGTCGATTCGCTTACATGTACATGCAAAAAGTTACTAAACAGGGTCGAAAAAAGCAATAATCAGTTAGTCCTGAAAGGAACAGTGACAAACTAAACAAGCTACATTCAAGATTTGATTGGAGAAGGAATCAACTGATGTGGGAGTTTGAATGCGCCCAAAGTGTTTTTTCAATGACTTTAAGTCACGTAAAGACACATTAACACGAATCTTTTCATCTGCGGGGCGGCTGAGTAATCCGAGACATTCACAAGGCTCCGATTCACACTGAGAGAAAAAAAATCCTTGCAGACCGCTGTCAAGTCCCACCGTTTCTATAGCGACACTTCCTGGCTACCTTCCAAGTGTGGTGGCATTTGCATTTAAAAAGGCGAGACAGCATTTGCTCTCTCTCTCGCTATGTGTGTGTGTGTGTGTAAGTGTCTGGAAAGTGGGTGGGCACGGAGGAGTGTAATTTGCCACACTAAGACCAGCCTGGCCCAGGTGTGGGTGAAAAAGGGCAGTGCCCATACGAGACTGGCATTTAACTAGCACCTAAACATATGCTAATGGACATTCTAGCTGTCTGCATAGTCTTCACTGTATAAATTAAAGTCCCCCAGTAGTTGATCATTTTATCCCTTGAGACTCATGTTTGATTACATATTTAAACATTCTTGTCCAGTGAAAATCATTTCTTCATGCCTTAAGAATGTTTGAATGTAACTACACCCTTGGGTAATAATGTAAGTTATTAATGTAAGTTATTAATGTAAGTCTAATGTAAGTTATGTTTATATTATTTTATATAATTTATTTTCCATGGTGTATTTAATCAGCGTAGTTCAATAAATATTTCGATATTTTATTTGAACCAATAATTATATACAGTTTTTGGGTAACACTTTACAATAAGGTTCATTAGTTAACATTAGTTAATGAATTTACTAACATGAACTATTAGTGAGCAATACATTTGTAACTGTATTTATTCATCTTTTAAAATGTTAGTTAATAAAAATCCAGCTGTTCATTATTTGTTCATTTTAGTTCACAGTACATTAATGTTAACAAATACAACCGTTGATTTTAATAATGTATTAGTTAATGTTGAAATTAATATTAACTAAGATTAATAAATGTTGTAGAAATATTGTTCATTCTTAGTATATGTTAAATAGGTTAAATAAGTTAACCAGAGGGTTGTTCGGCCCAAATGGACCCGAAAAATTTAAATAAATTTTTTTTTAAATCACAGCTTCCTCGAAATGGTCCGAAATGTGATTTTATTTGGTATTTGAACACCCAAAAAAATTGGGGACAGGATGTGAATAGTCTAAGTGGTTGTAAAAAAAACTAGTCACACTTGGGGTGTTCGGGTCCAAATGGACCCGCATGGAAAATGAATGGGAAACTGGCAAAAATGTGAAAATAGTGAGGTTTTTTTGTGTGTACAATCTACAAATCAGCCACGATCTTGAAAAAAAGCACACAACAGTGAAGCGGTGAATCTATAAAACATCAAGAGCGCAAAACAGACACATCCAGACACACACACACAAACACACTTTTATACACACACAAAAAAAATTCAGATTATACATGTGTTTTGCATTTTTAAAATGCTCAGTTTGTCCACCAGATGGCATCCATCTCATTTCAAAAATTGCTTTTATGAGGCCTAGGCTTGACTCTAAAATGAAATACAGCTTTAATATATATATATATATATATATATATATATATATATATATATATATATTTTTTTTTTTTAATATATTTTTTCTATTATGTTCAATGGGGGAACATTTTGTCATAATTATTGCATTAATAGTAATTATAAATTTTTTTTATTTTTGAAATTTTCTCAAAACACCAAAAAAGAAAAGAAAAAATATTATAAAAACGAGTAAAAAAAAAAAATCATGATTTTTTTTTTTTAAATATGAATCCCGCCCTTTGGGTCCAACACCCTGAGTGTGACTCTGAAACGAACAACCCCAGAGGGTTAAATAAGGTAGTTAACAAATGTTAACTAATGAACCTTATTGTAAAGTGTTACCTATATATTTGTAGTGTTACCTATATATAGACCCCCCCAAAACCAAAAATCTCTTCAGATCTGCACGATTCACACAAGTCACCCAAACTGACGTGAAAAAAGCATGAGGCGCTGAAAAGCGCGCTGTTTGCATCCCTGAGATAAACTGAGAATAGAGGTACTGCACTAATGTACAGTATGTGAAAAATAATGCGTTTTTGAAGGATGTCAAGTTTGTCAACCTATTCTATTACACCCAATAAACAAAATAAAGAACTTTTAAAACAGCCTCATATGACCCCCTTAAATTACCTGAATGAGAGCCGTCTCAGACCCCACTAATGCGATCAGTCCATTGAGGGCGGACAGCCTCTGCATTGTGGGACAACCCTAGGGAATGAAAAAAAAAAATTACAGTTAAGTTTCTCCCTCATGAAAGCTGAGATCTAGTGTTGATGCCAAAACTTTCTAGACCAAAACGAAGATCTCAGACAGACAAAGACTCAACCTTACATCCTGGACTCGTGCCTTAGCCCAGATCCTGATATATAGTTCATTTACAACAACACACTGTTTCTCATGGGTCGGGGAGACAAACTGCATTTGTTTCTACACTGAATTTCTTAGTTTACCGTTTCTTTCCACTGACATTTCCCCCCCACCCCTGAAGCAGCTTTGAAATGGATAATAAAGTGGTTGCACCACATACAATAATGGCCAGCAACCCTTCATACATGCATAATGGCAAAATATGCATAAGATATGGAAATTTTGAGCTCAATATGATTCTCTGAACAATAGTACATCACCTCAGCCAGCAGTATTTTGGTCCAGGCGGCCAGCAGACGAGGCTGGATGTCCACAGCTTTACCATGACCAAAACAAGACAGGCCAAACACTGTCAGACCCAACGCCAAAGCAAAGCCTGGTGTCTTAAAAACACACAGAATAAATGCCTTGAAGTGTGACTCAAATATTTAGCTTTTAATCACAAAAATGCATCATAAATGTATTCTTCAATACAAACCCAAACTTAGATTTCAGTTCTTACCTGTTGGCTTTCCTCCGTCAGGGAGCGAAGCGTGTTCATGCTTTCCTCAGCTTTACTGGCCTCTATAATGCCTGAGCTAAATGCTGAAACTCCGACACACGCCACAGAATAGGCCAAAACCTGAGAAAAAGAAAACGAAATGTTTGGCTGCACAGATACTGACACTGAAAGTACTCGATGGATTTTTTAAAAACTATTCTTTATTTGATTCAAGGAAAAATTCTGTCATCGCCAACAATGTGTGGCATTTATAAACATTGTTCAGCTTAAGAAAGAATTGTCACTGATGTTGGCAGGTAAACAAATAAAATGGGTATTTTTTTTAGTGCTTGATTTATATATATTTGAATTTACTTACATTTTTCTCCATATAATGGACTTTACTGGGAACCAAATGGTCCAAAAGACAGTTTTAGTGCAAACTGCAAACTGTTGAAAGGGCTTTAAACGATTCCAGACGATGAATAAGGGTCTTATCAAGCGAAACGATCGCTCATTTAAAAAATAAATAAAAAAGTTTAAGTTTTATAAGCTCAAATGGTCGCCTTGTTCTGTGATGCGCGTTTGTGACTCTCCTGTTCGAACTCGTTTATCAAAATGAACAAATCTTTTTTCGTGTCATTTGGTTCATTTAACGAACGAAATGAACAAATTGACTCGGAAAAAGATTTGTTCATTTTGATAAACCAACAACACCCTTTAAATGAGCGATCGTTTCGCTTGATAAGACCCTTATTTATCGTCTGGTGTCGTTTAAAGCCCTTTGAACAGTTTGCACTGAAACTGCCTTTTGGACCTTGAACCGTTTGGTTCCCAATGAAGTGCATTATATGGAGAAAAATGCTGGAATGTTTTCATCAAAACATTTCTTTTCGACTGAAGAAAGAATGACATGGATATCTTGGATGAGTTTTTTTAAAAGTGAACTACTCCTTTAATATGGTTTTACCTCCTGCAACATGCGGCTCATGCTGCTGCTGTCCTGCAGCGTCTGCACCAGTCTGTCCAGTGTCAGAGACACGTGCACACGGTCCCGCTCACACTGACTACTGCTACTGAGAGAACTCAGGACCAAACCAACACCCAATACACAACCAGCACTGAGAAAGAGAAGAGCAAACAAAACTTTAAGAGTGTATTAGTGTACAGGGGGAAATAAAGAATATACAACCCATAAAAAAATTATATATATATATATATATATATATTATATTAGACTAACTTGTACTCCAGATTGGGATTGAAGCAACAAACTTCCAGTCGTTCCAGATGTTTCTTCAGCAGCTCTGCCACTGACTGCCCAGATATATCACTGCAATAAACAAGTAAACACGTCAGTAAGCATTCATTAAACATCATGCAGCTATTAAATTTTTTTTTATTATTATTAAAATATTGCATTTATAACTGGGAGTGTCTGGTGAAAAGGTCCTATTTTTTTATGTTACAAGTCTCTGTAATGGTATGAACTCACACACACCTGACCCTCTCATCATTCAGCCATGCTAGAAACATGCCCAGAGCCAGGCCGCTGTGAAACTGAACTGCCTGAGATTCGTCTGCGGTGGGCGAGTCCGGCAGTCCCGTCGCTAGAGTGTCCAGTATAGTGGGAATGCTCTCTTTGTGTGAGGTCACCAACACCGGCACCAAACACGCCAGACCCAGAGCGGCACAGGAGCGCGCGATCACACTCGCTGTGTTCTCACCGGAGTATGAGCGCTAAAAAGTGTGTGAGATGAAAAACTAATTGCACATTTTTGATATAATGTACAATTACAACAAGGTTTCGTTTGTTAGGTGAGAGATAATGTACATCCAGCTTGTTGTTATCGCAGAATAAACCCCGACAAGTCGAGGCCCAGATCACCCTGTCACAGTTTATTCTGCGATAACCGGCAGGATTTACATTATCCCACTTATTACACGGCTACTTGCCACATAAGTAAATAATTAGACATGAAATATTGATCTGAGTTTAAATATTTGATTAGCTCTTTAAACGCAAAGCTTCCGCAGAGAGAGCAGTTGCTAGCAAGCGGCATGTTCAAACTATAAGGACATTTAAGAGATACAGATTACAGTCATACCACTTATTACACAGCATTTCACTACATAAATAATTATGGGGATAAGAGATATTGATTTGAGATGAAACTATTTTTAAATCTTACCTGTTTGTTATCTTATAATCCAACCGTGAACAAAACAATAGTCACAAAATAGCAGCAGCTGCGTTTGTATGAAACAAGAGTCCGAGATACCGGATAATTAACTGTACACAAAATATTAATTTGACTGAGTTTTAATATTTTATTAGCTCACCAAACCAGTAGCACCTCATTGCAGTACACGAGATCCAGTGGGCGGAGTTGGATCCAGATCTGAGGGGTGGAGTTGGGTAGGTTTAGGGGTGGGTTTAGGGATTAGGGGGTGGAGCTGGGTAGGTTTAGGGGTGGGTTTAGGGATTAGGGGGTGGAGCTGGGTAGGTTTAAGGGTGGGTTTAGGGATTAGGGGGTGGAGCTGGGTAGGTTTAGGGATTAGGGGGTGGAGCTGGGTAGGTTTAAGGGTGGGTTTAGGGATTAGGGGGTGGAGCTGGGTAGGTTTAGGGGTGGGTTTAGGGATTAGGGGGTGGAGCTGGGTAGGTTTAGGGGTGGGTTTATGGATCAGGGGGTGGAGCTGGGTAGGTTTAGGGGTGGGTTTAGGGATTAGGGGGTGGAGTTGGGTAGGTTTAAGGGTGGGTTTAGGGATTAGGGGGTGGAGCTGGGTAGGTTTAGGGGTGGGTTTAGGGATCAGGGGGTGGAGGTGGGTAGGTTTAGGGGTGGGTTTAGGGATTAGGGGGTGGAGCTGGGTAGGTTTAGGGGTGGGTTTATGGATCAGGGGGTGGAGCTGGGTAGGTTTAGGGGTGGGTTTAGGGATTAGGGGGTGGAGTTGGGTAGGTTTAAGGGTGGGTTTAGGGATTAGGGGGTGGAGCTGGGTAGGTTTAGGGATCAGGGGGTGGAGTTGGGTAGATTTAGGGGTGGGTTTAGGGATCAGGGGGTGGAGTTGGGTAGGTTTAGGGGTGGGTTTAAGGATCAGGTGGTGGAGTTGGGTAGGTTTAAGGGTGGGTTTAGGGATTAGGGGGTGGAGCTGGGTAGGTTTAGGGGTGGGTTTATGGATCAGGGGGTGCAGCTGGGTAGGTTTAGGAGTGGGTTTAGTGATTAGGGGGTGGAGCTGGGTAGGTTTAGGGGTGGGTTTATGGATCAGGGGGTGGAGCTGGGTAGGTTTAGGGATCAGGTGGTGGAGTTGGGTAGGTTTAGGGGTGGGTTTAGTGATTAGGGGGTGGAGCTGGGTAGGTTTAAGGGTGAGTTTAGGCATCAGGGGTGGAGCTGGGTAGGTTTAGGTGAATGTAAGGTGGGACGAGTTGGATCTGCATCTGACTCCTCCCCGTGGATTTCATGTTCTGCAATGAGGACCATCTCCACCAAACGCAAAACTTCCACAAGGAAGAAAACGTTCCTAGCAATCCAATAGTACATTTGTAAATCAGCAAAAATAGATGATGTCTTGAACGCCCCATCTGAGGGGTCACAACTCACATGAATGAACCATGGGAAGACTTGACCTTTCGGGTTCCTGCTACTGCTCACAATGCTGAGCAGTGTGTCAGTCACCATCGACAGCCAATTAACTGTGGGAAGGGTGTCTGGAACCACCTACGAATGGAAATGTAAATTTTATTTGGAAGTTCTCAAGATATTTTTTGCTACTGTTTTGAAAGGTGAGTATGAAAGCCAGGACTCTTAATAAAGCCGCATCTCACCTCACATCCACTCTCAGACTGTGTAGGAAGGTTGCTCTCGTATCTGGTTAAGACGACAGCCAGGCCACTTAGTGCTAAAATAGAGTTTCCCTGAACGACCGGACTATCTCTGTCAATGGAAATGGAAAGCAAAAAACTTTTTCATAGATTTTTACCAGAACAGCTATTGTTCTATTATTGATGTTGAAAATAGGACTGACAATTTCGGTTTTTAATTATGAGCTTACAATGAATCAATAAAGCACAGAGAAAAGTTTCCCTAAGAGACTGCAGTGAATCAAGACCAACTGCAAATTCTGAATATAAAGCACTTGGTTTAATAATAAAAGCAAAGAAAATAAAAATCAATGGTTTAGACTTTCAGCTTCTAACAAAAAATATCAGCAGCTTCAGTAACTTACTTGGTGGCAGATTTGACCACATCAGTCAGTTGGTCTCTGACCCTGAGAAAAGACCGAATGAAAGAGAGGGATATGATTTAAAGTGCTCCATAGACCGACAGAAGAGCTTTCATCTCCTCAGGCAATGATTTAAGAGCGAAGGTATCACTCGCATGGCTACATCGAGTACAGTGGGTCCCAGAAGTCTGAGGCCCAAAATCTGGGATTCATCCAATTTAAACATGGAAATGCAGGAATATTCTGAATCATTTAGAGAAAAAATTGCATAAAATGGATAAGAAAGATACTAGGTTGAATTTTAAATGGACAGACGTTGCTTTCACTGATGCTCTTTGAATTATTCTCTAATCATACAGGATCACATTATACAGTTTTACACAAACTAATGGAGTTCATGAGTGCTCTTGAGTGCTGCTGTCATTAAAGGTACTAAAGACATTTATTTAAATCTTTCACTGAAAATTTCCAATTAATATGCTAATAAATTATGATGTAAAATTGTATTTAAATCAGAGAACTGCAAATAGAAGCATTTCCAATAGTGGTCTCAGGCTACGTCCACATTAATCCGGATACATTTGAAAACGGGGTTTTCGTTTAAAAACGACACTAGCGTTTTCCGACGTTTTCCGACGTTTCAGTGTGGATGAGAAACTTCTAAATTCACTTTACTGCGCATGCGTGAAACTTCACAAAAGCTCACTGAGATAATAATGTTATCGCACAAGAACAGGATAATTTTATTTAGCAAAATATCTCACCATCACTGATCATCACCAGGTCGCATGTTTGGTCCTATGTTTGGTCTAAAACGTAACTGCTCTCCTGTTTTGCTGCAGGACAGCAAATGTAAGTACATTATCTGTCATCTTTGTAGTGCTATGAAGAATAGCACATATTAAGTAACATATTTTAGCAATAGTGTAAAAATTAATAACACAAAACAGGCACAATACCGATAAACATGAATATCTATTGGTACTTCATGGATCACATGACTAAACTTACGTCATCGTTTTGAAATACCTCCGGTTTCACTGTCCACACTACAACGCGAAAACGGCGTTTTCCATTTATCCACTTTGGAAAGCGTTTTCCAAACGATACGTTTTTGTTGACTTAAAACGGCGTCTCAGTGTGGACGGAAGGCCAAAACGGAGAGAAAAATTAGTAGACATGGCCTCAGGTTTTTGGACTCTAATACGCCCTTTTTCTAAATCACTCTTTTGGGCTCTACTAGAATGTTTTCATGCCTGAAAGTAAAAAAAAAACAAACCATATTTTTCACATATTTGACATTGTTGCAGCACCTCTCCTCCCAGTCTGTCAGTAACACCAGAAACTATTTATATAGAGACATGCCACTTCCTCAATCCTTAATACAACTATATAGGGAAAACCTGTAACACCAAAGATGGCAGTTGTATGCATCCACATGTCCCGCCCCTCCCGCTGGAAAGCCAATCGTATGCTTTTAACAGTCAAGCGGGGGAACATTTAAGCCTATCTTCTGGTTCCACCAACGCATGCGCACAGTTGAGGTGGGCGACAGCGGAAAATATGTTAATGTTTGAAAAGGCGGCAGATTTGATCTGTGTAACTGTAAATATCAGACATCCCAAGTCTCCCACAGATTGATAGCGGCTTCCTGGTGACCGCAAATTAGTTCAAATCTCCCAGAATCTAGAGCGAGCGAGCAGTAGCGTGTGCACAACTGAGCGGGAGAGGACCCTTGCGCATGCGCAGTCAAGGTATAACCTGTGGGGAAAAAGGCGTTTTAAACCTTATTTTGGGGTCATCAAGCATTTTTTATTATTGTTTCTAAACAAGCAGTTTGTATGTCCTGGTGACCAGTGAAAGTTCAGATCTGAGTCTCTGCCCATTCATTTAGATAGGAGCCTGGTCTTGTTAGTCCGAAATAGCTGCCCGGTGGCGTTGCCAAGATGGCGGCTGAGTGACATGACTTGCCTAAAAGGACTTTGGTAACGCTCTGTTTAGTTCCTGTATCTATGAAGCCCCTCCTTTTGAAAAGCACCGTGTGCTCTGATTGGCCAGCTGGATCAGTGTGTTGTGATTGGTCAACCACTTGAGCTTATTTTGGAAATGTCACGCCCCTCACCATAACTGCGCATTTCAACGCACTACTAATGCGACTCACCCAGGCCTCGTACCCTTTATTTTGCGTATGCCTTGGGTGGGAATTATTTAAATGAGGAATGTTGTTACATATTTGTTCCTGGATGAATATCAAGAGAGTTTCAGGGAGTTAAAGCTACACGGTGTGGTTTTTACCCCCATCTAGTGGCGAAAAGGTATATGACCATCCAGCGAATATTAGTTTCTTTTCCTCTCAATTCCGATTTCGTTTTAACTCCTACGGTGGCCAATGTAGTCCAAGATTAACATGGCTTCCAGTTCGACCTCGTCCATGAGTGTTAACTCAAACGTAAACGCGAAAGGCGAAGCTTGAATTAACGTGTATGTCCCACTTTGGCTAATGTACTTTCAAGATGGAGGGGCAACATGGCGACCCACATTAGAACCCCTTACCCGTATGTATTTTCAATGGCATATTATACACTCACGAGAATACTTTATTACTTGAACGAAGTAAATATACGTTAATGAGCACATATATTTTTGAAAAAAAAAAAATTAAGCGTTTTTAGCTAAGAATAAACTAAAAGAGTTACACAGTGTAGCTTTAAGAAACAGTAACACTGATATAGAGAAGAACTCACTTGGGAGTGGCTGTGAACTTTGCAGACCTTTTTCAAGCTCAAACAGCAACATTGCACACTAAAAAAAGTTTAATGTATAAAAGCATAATGAGTCGCCATTAAAGATTAATATAATATAAACAATACGTAAAGTTTGTATTCAATTTCAAAATCATTGTCATACTTTTTGGACCTCACAAATTCCCTTTATGACAAAAGTTTACCTCATTTCCTCAAGCTTAAACTATCTTTACTTGAAAAGTTGTAACCCTACAATCCCAGTGTTCTCAAACCATCCAAGCCTCCCAGCATGCTTCAGGGCACGTGACCGCATATAGACTGCCCTCAGCTCCCAGGAGAGTAATAACTGCATTACACAAAGACTGCGGAACAAACTAGAATCCGTGATGCCGTGGGGAATGAAGCCTCTGGCTGCCATCTGAACATGCTATCCCATCAATCACTCATTGCCTGACAGGCTTGTCAAAATGGCGTCTTAGGGGTTGAGTTATGGTGTTCTGGTTATGCGATAGGGCATATTATGGCGGGACACTGTGTGAACAATAACAGCCTATACATGCCAACCGGTTTACATTGAAAGATTAGATGAATTTGAGCATGCATTTGTATGCGACTTCGAAATGTCAGTCTCTGGTTTTTCGAAGCGGCTGAAAAGGCCACAGCAATCACAGTTCTACAGCTCTGGATGGTTTGACACAAACGAGATGTATAAAATAATACCCTCACATTCCTCCCTATGGTGCAAGCTCCAATTACGGTTCACTCTTTAGAGGCTTTCATTATAGTGCTGCATTCATCTTGACAGTTTCTCAAAATGCTAAGCTTTTTGTGCTGAAAATTATTAAATATAATTCAAACGGTCAGATTACAAGTGGTTTATGGTCGTGTGTGCTCGTTAGAGATTCCTTGAGCTGTTTAGTGAGAATCTGAACTACATCTATAGCTCTTTTTTTAAGATAACTATATATATATATATATATATATATGTGTGTGTGTGTGCAAAGTGCATTTTTTGCCAGCTCTATTGCCTACATAAGATTTTTAAAATCAATTTTTAATAAAAACTCTAATGCTAAATCTGATCTCACTGTGATAAAAACCTTTTTAAGAATGTGCAGAGTTTGCCACCCACCAAAAGTATTTGAACGCTCAAGTCACACTTAAAAATGTATGAATGGCATTGCATTCACAACTGCATTCATAAAATATCAAATCAAATGGCATCTGCAAACAATTTTCAAAACTATTCTGAGCCATTTTGTAATGAATTTTAACCCATTTGTCGCCAAAGTAAATTTTAGTATGAAACAAACAAAAAAAAGAAGCTTTTTGGCAGAAAACACTTAATATGGGTTTGGTTTACACCGGGATAAAAAAGTATCCCATGTGTAAAATGAAATACTCTGCTGTATCTGATGCTGCGGGCCTAATTTTCCAAGAGGTCCTGGACATCTTGCCCAAAAACAAATATCAAAATCAAAACAAAAATGAGCACAAAACCAAGCATCTGCAATGGCCATCCCAGTCCCTGACCCTGACTTGAACCCTATAGAAAATGAGTGTGCTGAACTGAAGAGATTCTGTATCTGACCTCTTGTCAGGTGTTCTCCAAACTCATCAGGCATTATAGGAGAAGACTCAGAGCTGTTGTCATGGAAAAAGGAGTATTTAATAAAAAGGGGCCAAATAATTGTTCTCAATGTGTTTTGGAGAAAAAACACATTTATTTCATAATGTGATTACCTGATGCGATAACCTGTTCACTCTCTGGCAGTAGGTGGCGCTTATAGAAAAGCAGAAATCTACCCTGGTGCTTGGCATTTGTTTGTGAACTGCTTTGAAAGAGTTAGCCTGTAGAACATGCAAACAATTCGTTTGAAATATGCAGTGCTCGCAATTAAATAGCCTTTTTGAAATTTAATAATAACATACAGCTGTTTCACGACTCCTGTTTTTGTGTCCCCAGATGTAAGACCTCTTGAAATGATAATTAAGACTTTCTTATACAATTCATGATATTAAAGATTTTTTTATGGCCTTAAATTTGATACAACTGAACTTTTTTGTTTTTTTTTTTGTTTTTTTTTGTCTCACGAAATGGAAGACCATCACGACATTAACATAAACTCCAGCTCAGTCTGGATGTGTGAATCTTACCAGAGCCAGGCATAGTGCTGTTTATACTGCAGTTCCTCTGGACTCTCTTTACCCTGTTTCTGTAGCATCTCCAGCTCTGCCTTTCGACCCTGGACAATAATTATGGACAATGATGAGAATAATCTCATAAATGATGGCCTTAATCATAAATGCTCGTCTTCTCCTATATCTGATGTGATAGTTATACAGACACACAGAATTACCCGGAGAGCTGCATGGTAAGCCCGGCTCATGAAGCCCCGCCAGGCCTGAGGCAAAAGCAGAGAGCGGTGCCACTCCGACGGCTGGATGTTCACCTGAGAGGAACAAAACAGCAAAACACTGAAAGCATATGACCAATATAAAGGATTCAAATCATAAAAAAAAGGATTTATAATTTTATACATTGTAGTACTATTGTTTGCACTTCCTTTCATTGTATAGATTTTTTTATTGTATTGACAAATAAATAAACATTTTACAAAATAAATAATAATTTCTGAAATTAGAATCTAAAACAAAAAAGGGAATTACAAATAAACTCAAAAATTGAACGTCCAAACATTACAATAATGAAAATTTGGAAGGAAAAAGTGAAAAGAATAATATGATTAATAATATTATTATTTTGGGGTAAAATATAACTTTTTAAAATTAAAATATAATTCAAGTTCTTGAGTTTCATCCAATAAGTCAGAAAAAATAATCAGAAAAGGTACCTCGTGAATAAGGGTGGCTAACATTTGTTGATAACTCCGCCCCCTGCTGACAAGGAAGCGGCTGATTGGGCGTCCATCTTTGTCAGTCTGAACAGGAAGGTCATAACAGAGTAGAAGCCCAGCTGAAACCGATCAATCAAAACACATATGACTGCACAAACAGAACATTTTTACCTATAATCATTTTTAGTGTTCTTTAAACACCCACATTAGCGTGTTGAATGCATCTGTACCTGCTAAGCCAGGTTTAAGACCCGGCTGCTTGTTCTTCTCATATGTTTTCAACATGAAGGAAGGAATCCCGGAGACAGTTTTTCCCTGGTCAGAGCGCAGATTCCCCCCACTCAGCGCTAAATGGTACACCCCGCGGGGCATTTGGTTCATCTCCTGCCTCACAACAGCTGTTAGGAAGGTCTCAAGGGCTGCATTGGAAGACAAAATTCATGAATTAAGTAGGCTAAACAAAACATTAAAAGCAGTAGTCCTTATAATAATGATAAGCCAATAATATATTATATATTGTTTCATTTATTAAGTCAGTGTAGTCTCTGTTGTGACTACACTGACTTAATAAATGAAATTGGTGTGGGCGATTGGTTGTGGGCGAGTTATGCTGCATGTTTTGCTTTAAGGCAAGTACACTGACACTAACTGTGAAACTGTAACTGTGAAACGATCACACTTTGTGTCTACGATATGTAAAAATGTAGAGCATAAAATCTGTCAGAATTTCTACTAGGGATGTGCTCATTGACTAATTTGACAGTCGTTTAAAGGGGTGGTTGATTATGATTTCACTTTTCTAACTTTAGTTTGTGTGTAATGTTGTTGTTTGAGCATAAACAACATCTGCTAAGTCACAACGCTCAAAGTTCAAAGCAAAGGGAGATATTTTCTTTTAAAGAAATCGCTTTAAGGACTACAATAAACGGCAGGTATGGACTACACAAGTTTCCTCCCTGGTTAGTGACATCACAAACCATAACATTTACATAAACCCCGCCCAGGAACACGAGTTTGCCATTAATGCTAACGATAAATCGATAAATTGACTGTTAATTTAAACGACAATGGATCATGGGAATTTGTGAAAATTGAAAGTAATAGGTCAACTTGTAGAATTTTACAATGGGGAATTAAAACAGAAAGGTACAATAAATAATTTGTACAGCGATCAGATTGTACAATGATCGAGCACATCGCAAGCTATCACATTTTTAGCTACCTGATAATATTAGACCTCTTTTTAATGTTAGATGTTTGTTTATTTCACTCATGAGGCGAGTGAAGAAGTAAATTACTGCTGAGAATATAAGAAGTCCCTGGGCTGGAGTCCCAGTAGCACCGTAAACCAGCTCAATCTCTTCCATCTCAGATAGGGGTATTACTTTATTTTATTTTATTTTTACTCTTAATTGTTTTTATTTATATTGATTGCATTTACTGAATGAGCACTGTGCCACTGTTCGTCCGACTGTTACTGTACATTTTATTTTCGACACTGTATTTTATTTTTATTATTATGCTTTTTTTTAATTCTGAACTGTTTTAATTATTCTGACTTCTTTAATTCTTCCACGTAAAGCACTTTGAATTGCCACTGTGTATGAAATGTGCTATATAAATAAACTTGCCTTGCCTTGCCTATTTGTTTTTAAGGATACCCCCTTGAGGTGAACCATCTCATTTTTGAGGGGGTCCCTTCTTTACAACAAACAAGATAATAATAATAAATAATAATAATTCGTTACATTTATATAGCGCTTTTCTGGACACTCAAAGCGCTTCACATAGAAGGGGGGGATCTCCTCAACCACCACCAATGTGCAGCATCCACCTGGATGATGAGACGGCAGCCATATTGCGCCAGAACGCTCACCACACACCAGCTTACTGGTGGAGAGGAGACAGTGATGAAGACAATTGGTGTATATGGGGATGATTAGGAGGCCATGATGGACAGAGGCTACTGGGCAAATTTGGCCAGGATGCCGGGGTTACACCCCTGCACTTACGAAAGACATTCTGGGATTTTTTATGACCACAGAGAGTCAGGACCTCGGTTTAACGTCTCATCCGAAGGACGGGTCATAATAGAATAGAAATTCATAAATAAAGTAAATACAACACAGGACTATTACAAACATTTAAATACATTGACATTCTCATTCATACACACACACTTTCAAACAATGCTCCCATAATCTACTCCCTTTCCCTTTTGTCCCCTACCATCATCAAAAACAAGTCAAAAAACCATCTGAGAAAAATAAAAAATACACAATCAAAATAAGGATATGCTTACAACATCCATAACCCCATACAGGTTTCCCCGAGAGAAAAAAATAAATAAATAAATGTTGGATTCTGTTATTGTCATTTCTTTTATGTTGTCACTGTTCATTTCTGTCATTTCATGTGTTTGTTTTTAGAGAATATGTTGTGACAAGGGCGTGTAATGGATGAATTTCCCCTGTGGGATAATAAAGTTTACCTAGACCGTTAATATGCTATTTAAAAATATCTGGGGGATATTTTGAGCTAAAACTTCACATCTGGGGACATCAGAGACTTATTTTACATCTTGTAAAACCCCTTTAAACTGAGGTTTTGTGAAATGCAAGTTGAAAGAACATTGACTATAAAAAGTCTGTTAGTCACCATGATCTTATATCATACCTGGTAAAATGGATTGCGGTGTGAGACAAATTAGTTTGACGTATGACGCCCCTGGCACTGAAATATCTTCATCCTTCTCGTTCCCATTTTCCTTCCCTTCGTCGTCCTCATCAGGCTGCTTTGGTACGGGCCTGGCCTGTTAGCGAGATCACGTCACTATTACAGATATTCGGTATAAATAAAAGGTAGACAGAAATAATGTGAGGACATTCTATGACGTTCTCACCTGTTCTGGTAAGTGTAGGATGGTGTGAGATGGTTCAGGATACTCCGAGAGGGCTTTAAAACCTTGGCTTGCAACCACTGGGTCCTGATGAAGCCAATAAAAAGCTTCGACTATTACTGCTCACTCATCACAGGTACAGTGTAAAAGCAAATAAATAATTGCTACATATAAATGAATACAAAAATGGCATGACTCTTCATTGGCCGACTAGTCCGGCCCATTCCTTCAGTTCATTACCATTTGAAAATGTCAGCGCTCACCTGACTGAGAGCGTAGCCCCATAAAACACTCACTGCCTCATTTCTGAATTTCTGTAGGAAAAGGACATAGAGCCTGAAGTAAATCATCCAGTGTGTGAAATGTAGAGAGTTCAGACACTGCTCCACAATACCACACATCTACAGTAGCAATGAGAAACAGTGTTTGGTGGTCTCGTGCCTCATATTCTTCTGTTTTGATGGTTAAAGCAGGCACTAGTGCCAGAAGTTCAGCTGTGGCCTTCAGGACCAGGGGTCTGGTGTCACAGCACAGCTTAGGAGACAGTGCCTTCCACGTGGAGCTGATATCAACTACCTGAACAGAAAGCAGATGACAAGAATATTCAAATGCAGGGCTCAACAGTTTAAGAGAACCAATATTATATAAGACAATCTCCTGAAATCCAAACTGAATGTCAGAATGGGAAAGAAAGGTGATTTAAGAACAATTTTGAGTGTGGCATGGTTGTTGGTGCCAGATGGGCCGGTGTGAAAAGGGAAAAACAACAGAAGACCCCTCCGGGAACTCATTGTCATGTTCAAGAAACCAACTTGAAATAATTTGAGCTTTGTGACATGGTGCATTATCCTGCTGGAAGTAGCCATCAGAGGATGGGTACATGGTGGCCATAAAGGGATGGACATGGTCAGAAACAATGCTCAGGTAGGCCGTGGCATTTAAACGATGCCCAATTGGCACTAAGGGGCCTAAAGTGTGCCAAGAAAACATCCCCACACCATCACACCACCACCACCAGCCTGCACAGTGGTAACAAGGCATCATGGATCCATGTTCTCATTCTGTTTACGCCAAATTCTGACTCTACCATCTGAAATCGAGACTCATCAGACCAGGCAACATTTTCCAGTCTTCAACTGTCTAATTTTGGTGAGCTCTTCCAAATTGTAGCATCTTTTTCCTATTTGTAGTGGAGATGAGTGGTACCAGGTACTAAAATGGCCCCCACAGTCACCAGATCTCAACCCAATAGAGCATCTTTGGGATGTGGTGGAACGGGATGTGCATCCCACAAATCTCCATCTATCCTATCAATATGGGCCAACATTTCTAAAGAATGCTTTCAGCACCTTGTTGAATCAATGCCACGTAGAATTAAGGCACTTCTGAAGGGGAAAGGGGGTCAAACACAGTATTAGTATGGTGTTCCTAATGATCCTTTAGGTGAGTGTATATAAAATATTATGTCAGGGATTGTGAAAATGTTTGCAGAGCAAGTACAAATCTACAACCCAGTACCAACGAAGCGAAAACCCTCGTTAAGTCCTGAACTGATCATAATTTTCCTCTTCATAATAGGCAGGAGGGCACACAGTGGCTTACCCAATAGTAGTTTGTAAATAAAAATGCATTTTCATATTCTCTTTAATTCTTCTAATAGCATTTGGCACAGAAAGACTGACCTCAGCCCTACAGAGCTCCTGTAAGCCCTGCAGTGCCAGAGCAGCGGGGGTAGCCTGATCCTTCCTGGAGAACTGCAGCAGTGTGTCTCTGACGGCGGCCAGCATGTCTCCTCCGTGCTGGTACGGCCTGGGACAACATGACCGACAGAGTGAATGACACCAGTGTGGCAAAGCTCAGGGAACATTTACTGGTCAACTGTTAGTGTGGTCTATAAGAGATCAATAAATCAGAAGTAGGGGTGATCTGTGATCCGTACGAGTCAGGCCCCACGGTTGTGATTCTCGGATTAATGTTAACTGCTAAATTTAACCATCATTGAGTGGATGTGTTTCGTCTTGCCATGATTCAACAACCTTTAAACGCAGAAGAAGAGGCGAATATCGGGACTCAACTCGTCATAAGTTAACAGTTATACAGTGAACAGTAAGAAAAATACTTGGGATGCACCGATATGAACATTTTGGCCGATACCGATAACCAACAATTCTTTATATTTGAAAGCCGATAACCGATATATCGGCCGATAAATCTAAATCAAATTTTTATATCATTTTTTGAAAGCCTGATTGCAAAAACAAAAGTCTCACAATTAAAATCCGTTCTCTAACACAATTACAATGTTCTCATTATAATTTCACGCAGCCGATATGACAGCACATTTTGCACTTCGTTTTTGATTCCAATCATATTTCAAGCAATTAAGATCAATCATGTTGAACAGTGTGCATCTTAAGTGTCTCAGGTGTCAAGTGTTGAAGGAAATAATTCATTATTTATCAGCTTCAATATATCAGCCAAATTTTATTATCGGGCCGATAACGATAACATAAAAATGAGCAAATATCAGCCGATACCGATATGGTGGCCGATATACCGTGCATCCCTAAAAAAATACCGGATGTTTGTTAGTTTTTCCGGTCCATACAGTCGGTCTTAAAGTGACAGCACGCATCTAATATTCCTACTGTTGTCTTTGTTATTTTACATTTAGGCTTAATTAGTAATTTCTGTACCAGAATACTACTGTTAGTAAGCTTGTCATTTAGAGATTCATCTCTGCTTGTAGTTTGTGTATTTGTTTTAAATAATGTGTGAACTTTATCAGTTAGGCTAGTAGTTATTGATGTAGTAGCTATCGATGAACTTCTAGTGAGCTTTAAGTAATACATATTATTTATTAAAGTAAAAAGTAAAAATTTTTCTTTTTTTCCTGATCCGAAAAATTATCCGATCCGTGGCTCAAAAACCATAAATGATCCGATCCGTGAATTTTGTGATCCGTTCCACCACTAATCAGAAGTTAGCAGAGTGGTGGCTTAATATGCAGCACATCACACTTGCTAAATGAAGTGTAGTTTTGAAGGTTTGGACGAAGCAGACCTCTCTCTGCAGATGTCCCTGATACATGCTGCTCTGGCCAATATCTGCTCCCACTGCGTATCTTTTCCAATGACCACTGACGATTTCTCAAGCTGTGACATCAGTCTCTGCAGATCAGGATACACACGGTCCTATATACAAATGGTCAAAAGTCTCAGAAATCTATCCTGAAAGTAATAGAACTATGATATACAGTACAGCAGATCATACAGATACAGATATTATAGCAGGTCTGGGTACCAAAACAGACATGCAGATTGAATCTGAATTGATAATGACTAATTTAAGTGAAAATTTACATTTTTCTAAAACACACAAATTCTTTGCCAACTGTCACATGACTAAATGAGATTGCTAAAATAATAAAGCTCACAATCATTTTTTATTTCATTAATTACAGGGATCAAACCATTAAGTTATGTGCTTAATTTTAATTCACTCTTCTTTTTTGTAAAGCAAAGTTATGAATTTTATTTTTTTTTTGTACTCAAATGACATGCTAATAATATTATATGAAATGATTAATGATTATGAATTATTTTGAATTAAATCATTAGATGAAACAAAAGCCAGTCAAACTTAAACATAACACAATATATAAATAAACATCTATTAGTAGATGAAACTAAAGTCTCTCAGACCTAAAAGCAATTATTGATAATAATATATATAAAAAATTATATTTATATATATTTATATTTACATTATATTTCAAAGGACAAAACAAGATGGCAAATTATGTATATATCCATTTTAACTGTGAAATAATAAAGATTAATTTGTTTTTTTAACAAATTCTCTGTGAACTAATGACAGTCCTGAAATTTTAAAGTTTAATTAATATAATAATAATTTTTGCTTTATTAACTACAAGGCTCAAACTATTAAGTTATATGCATAATTTTATTTCACTCATTTTTCAGGTAAATAAAATTGGGATTTTTTAAAAACTTTTTTTGAAGTGTCACTTACAAAGTACATTACACACGCTAATAATATTATATAACAAAAATTAATTCTAATAAATTATTTTGTATTTAATTATTAGACAAAAAAACAGAAGCTGTTCAGACTTAAATATAATAATAATAGTAATATATAAATGTAATATTTCATATTAAAGTAGAAGATGAAACCTAAGTCTCTCATATAGAAATATAATTAAATATATTAATATATAAATATAATGCTATTTCACAACATAAAACAAAATAACAAAATATGAATATATACATTTTAAATAAATAAAATAATTAAATAAGATATATTATATTATATTAAAAAATACAATATGTTTCTTGTAGTTAATTTATACATTTAATTAATATATATTTTAGATATAATATAATAATAAATAATAGTACATAAATATACTATTTCAAAGCATAAACCAAATTGGTCAAATGGAAATACATCAATTTTAAATAGTGATTTTCAACAAAAGAAATGAACAGAATCAATGCATCATGCTCTCATAGACCTGACACAACACACTAAGAACAGATCTGAATTATTTTAACATTAACTGCACCTGTTTTTTCCATAACAGAGTTAAGAGCCTCAGAGCCACAGGCCTCAGTCTGGATGAACTACCCAGAGTCTGCAGAACATGAAGCACCTGCGGGATACAGAACTACAAGACAAGAGCGTTCAGTCAGGACACACACACATAATGCCAAAACATAACGATGAACAGGACTGGATATAGGCAAACTATATATATATATATATATATATATATATATATATATATATATATAACTACCTAATGGTTTGATGTTTTTAATGCTTAATACCAACAGGCCAGTTTGTGTTCTGCTGTGCTTTTAAATAGAAAAGTATCTCACAGATTACAAAAAACTCAAATTAAGGACTACATTAAAGGGCAAAACACTCCCACCCCATTCCAAGGCTGATGATAGAGTGCCTAAGCATATAAAATACCATCAGCAAAAACACCAAACATCTCCCCTCTCTCATTTATTCATCTTTTAGTACAGTGTGCACTCATTGTGCAAGCTACAGAATGTGTTTTTGTTGATGCAGCATTTTACTAGCAGGCCAAATGTTACAGAAGTACACACTTGGCATACAAGATTTATGAATAATATGAATTGTTAGTGGAATCAAATGAATAACAATGGCACAGACAGCGGTCAGGTTAATGGCTGGAGTTGCCTACAGTGCAGGTGAGTGGTTGCCATGGCAACAGAGGAAGCAAAGCATCCCAAATCCCTGCAGACGGACTAGACTCATATTTCTGTGAAACTGCGCTATAATAACCCGTTAATGGTACTGTATTCTTAAAGGGATAGTTCACCTAAAAATAAAATGGTTTACTCACCCTGAAGCCATCCTTGGTGTACAGGACATTCTTCTTTCAGACAAATACAATCAGATTTATATAAAACAAAATCCTGGCTCTTCCAAGCTTTATAATGGCAGTGAATGGCCGTTTCTGTTTGAAGTCTATAAAAGGGTAACGCTTCATTTTACAATCCTGTTACCCATGTACATACCATGTACTTATTATAGTAATTACAATTACTGGGTAATAACAAGGTACTAACCAGAACTCAAATTGCAATCGTCTGAAAGAAGAATGTCATATACACCTAGGATGACTTGAGGTGGACTAATTTTCATTTTTGGGTGAACTATCCCTTTAATTTTGATTGCCAAACATGTTAATGCATCTTTTTAATACAATTTAAGAACATTGAATGATTAGCTTTCTGCACATTTAATTTAACTCCCAACTGTCTTTCTTGATAAAACTTTCAAAATCCAAAATATTATTTTATTAAGTTTCTGATTTAGGTAAACAGTGGATATTAATGATTGTACCTTGTGGGTTCCCAGTCTTGGCAGAGTATAGAGAACAGAGAGAGACAAAGCTGGATCGGACACTCGGCCCAGTTTAAACATCAGGACAGGAAGTAGACATGGCACCTAGAGGTAAATTGAAAAACAATTAAGCAAACAATGGATAGATATTTAAAGAGAACCTATTATGCCATTTTGTTTTTAGACTCGACTAGAACAGGTTTTCATGCTTAAAAATGTTCAAAAACACCTATTTTACATTTTAGCAGATCCTTCCTTACCCTTGTCAGTTTCGCTCTGGGGTGCGTTTCCCGTACAACGACGTAGTTCACTGTTTCACTACCATAGTACGATGCATCGTTGGAAAAATCAACTAGCTAGTCACGGCTGTTTCCCGAAACCCACTGTCGCAAAGTATCGTTCAACCACGTTGGTTTCGCACGTGGTGGAGTAATAACTACTTTTAATGAAACTATTTGAGATGCAATTAACGCTAGATTTGTTTTATATAAATTACAGACATGTCATCTGAGGACTATTTCTAATTGTTCTCAGTTGTTTTGCTTTATTACCAGACTCAATATTTGGCTCGTTCTTGCATAGTAGAGCACGTTCACACATTCAAGCACGTTACTTCAAATCTTTTGAAAAACTAAAAGACGTAAATTCCATTTGTATGTATGCTGAATAAAAGGCACCGGTTGTACTGAATGTCAGCTTGCTTATTTTGCTCAAGAAAAGGATTTATTACTTCCAAATGTCATGAAATATAGAAACGATGCTTCTAACCACAGGTCGAGAGCTGTCGTTCAAACCACCAAACTTTGCGATGCTGTTTCCGAATGTTCCTTGGAACGATGGTTTCGGGAAACACCGACTCGTTGAACTATGCTGATAACGACGGAACTTGCGACCATGGTTGGCTAACGATGCTTTCGGGAAACGCACCCCTGTTTAGTTCCTGTCTCTATGAAGCCCCTCCTTGCGCAATGCGCTCTGATTGGTCGGCTGGACCAGTGTGTTGTGATTGGTCAACCGCTTCAAACGTGATTGGGAAACTTTTTTTAATTTTTTTTTTTTTTTTATTAATGTAATAAGATGACGTGTTGACATGCCAAGGGACTACAGATGAAAATGAGCTTTTCTGCTAACTCTGGCGCATTTAAATTTTGAGTGTAAACAAAAAATGTTAATTGATGTGCATTGTCCCTTAAAAAACAAACAAAAAAGCAAACAAACAGGAACAGGATACAAAAAGATAGCAGAGATGGTATCTTCTCTTAACTTTCTCCACCATTCTTTTGACTTATGTATTACATACATGCAGTCCAACGTGACACTCAACAAAACTAGCCAGTTCAGATATTTAATGTGTTCTAGCTCAAGCACACCTGGTGCAGCTAATGAAGCCCTTGATTAGTTGCATCAGGTGTGTTTGAGACAACACCTGTTTTGCAGGGATTCAATCCAGGGGGTTGAATCATTTTAAGACAGCAGAAATTGCATTTTCAGTTGAATTTGGGGAAACCGCTTGAAACATTAGTTGTGTTGAGTTGTTTCAATTCCCTTGGTTTGATTTCACCACATACAGCTGTACAATTTGCCAATAACACTGATTTACAACAATTTTGATTACAGCTGTAAAACAGGACGGGATGTCACAAGATGAGACCCTAAAAAGGACCGAATGCTGAAGCCAGACCAAAAGAACCAAGAGACGTGAACTTACCCTAACTGAAAAAGAAACAACTTACATGTAAACTAACCTATTAAATACACTTCAATGCACATCTGACAAAAGAAATGGAGTATAAACAGGCCTTTAATCAACATTGAAAACTGCTTTTAATATCCAGAGTCTAGTGGCCACACCTGAGAGAACCTGATCTCCCTCAAATCTTAAAAGCAAGAGGGGAGCAGAAAGTAGTAATTGGTTCGATGACCTCAGGGAGCTGGAGGTAGATAGACTTAGATAAGAGAGGCGATTGCTAATATACTGTGGAGCAAGCCCATGCAGGGCCTTAAAAATGAATAGCATTGTAAAATCAATTCAAAAATGTACTGGTAGCAAGTGCAATGAGGCCAGTAAAAGAGTGATGTGGTCTCTTAGTATCAAGCAATTAAAATCAAAGTATAGCTGCCACATATCGAACCACTGGAGTTGGAAGAAGGTCAGATATATACCGTTCAAAAGATTTTGATTTGTTTTTCAGCAAGGACACATTCAATGGATAAAAATGACAGTAAAGACATTTAAAGCGTTTCAGATTATTCTATTTCAAATAAACTGTTTTTTGAACCTTCTGTTCATCAAAGAATCCTAAAAAAATTTTTTTATCTGTTTCCACAAAAACTGATTTCAAATCGTATATATTCGAATGATTTCTGAAGGACCATGCGACACTGAAGACTGGAGCAGTAAATTATTACATTTTGAAATATATTATTATTATGAACATAAGAGACTTCTTCAAAAACCTTTTAAACAGGAGTTTTAAAAGACATTTAATGGAGAAGTATTGAATGCATCCATAACTGTCAGAAAATCCTTCTGTGAGAGAACAGCAAAACAACCAAATCTGAATAAAATGTCTCTTAATGTTAAAATTCAAAAAATGAGGTTCAAATATTGCTGTTATGGGACTTTTAGTTGATTACCAGCAGTAAAAGAGCAAAAAATATTCATCTCAGTTTTATTTTCATTAAGCTGACAGAAATGAATCATCATCAGTCGATCACAGGGAATTCTAGACATCCCACCCTTATCAAAGAGCTCTTCAAAGAATTTAATTAAAAATGAGAGCATGTAGAGCAAATGCAACGGCAAGCCCTTGAAAAGCACAATAGAAAAACAGAACACGACAACAAGCAACACAGAAAGTAAGCAGAAGTTAAAAAAAGATTATATTTTTTGTCCATACGAAGAAACAACATTGGATACCAGTGACTTTCATTTAGAGCCAGATCGATATATCGGCAGACCGATATTATCGGCCGATATTAGGCATTTTCCAAACTATCGGTATCGGCAGTTATAATGGCCGATAAATGAATATTTCAAAAATAAAATAAAAACGGACGAAACGCGCTTGAACCATGCCATGAGTGTTGGAGATGTATAGTTTGTCCACCAGAGGGCACTCTAGTCTACACCGTCCCTGTTGGCAACACTCGTTGAGTTGGTCACAATACATACATCGTTTGAATAACAATTAAAAGAACATCCGCATCAGTTCTCTTAACTCAAATAAGCATGACAAAATTTGTGACTATCATGTCCACTTTTGCTGCTGTTAAATAAGCCGAAAGTGAAGTGGAATTAGCTAGTAATAGTTATGTTACGTTGTTACAGTGTAGTTGACTGACTGTCCTTTTAACTTGACAATGTGACTGAAGTATTTTACAGTTATAGAAATGAAACGTATCATCTCTCCATGTCCTCTTATATTGAAAATGTATGTTTTACAATTTGCAGTCTGACGTTATCCATTGCTAAATTATGGCTTATCATAGACTAGTTAACCATAAAGCTAGCATCAGTCTGTTCTGTTATGACAATAAAAGAAACAAGTTTCTTTTTAAAATGCATTTGAATTATTTTTAGGCAAAACTCATAAATAACTACAATGAACTAATGTTAGGGAAATCTGTTAATGTTTTATTGCGCGTTTCTCAAATAAACATTTTTTTTTTTAAATATCGGCCGATATATCGGATTTTAAAACCAACAAATATTTGTATCAGTATCGGCCTTCAAAATCCTTTACCGGTCGGGCTCTACTTTCATTGTACGTAGAAAAACAAAACAAAACACTGAGACATTCCTCAAAATAGCTTACTTTAAATTCCACAAAATGTAGTAAGTTCATACAGGTTTGGAACAACATGAGGGTAAGAAAATTATGAACATTTTTTAATTATTATTATTTTTTCTGGGGTGAAATATTATTATTTTCAGTTTTAGTAATATGAAGTTCAAATGTTTAGCTTTGACAGCATTATTAAAGGAATAGTTCACTTGAACAATGAAAATGTTCATTTTTAGAGATTTGAAACAACTTGAGGGCGAGTAAACGATGACAGAATTTCCATTTTCAAGGTTTCGAATTAGTTGAAACAATGAAAAAAGACAAATCAGCTCAGTGACTCGATGAAGAGGTGACCATGCACACAGAAGAACGGACATCTAAATTTAATCTAAAATAACAGATAATCAGGAAAATCGCTCTTGACTGGCTACCAAAGAAATGCCAGGGCCAATAACGCAACGAGACATGCTCATCACAGCAGGGGGCTGATGGAGGAGGGGTGGGAGGGCAAATTCTTATTCTTTTCATCCATCTCATTCAACCTAAACCAAGCAAGACTGTCACAAGTTATCCATCTCATGCAGCGGGCGAAGAACGCCAAAGAGCCCTGGGCTTTGAAGTTCATTCCAACAGTTGCTGCAATCCTCTCCAACCATCTGACTAACACCCTGTTTCTCTCGCTTTCTTTTTTTTCCTCAAGCTGTTTTCCGTAGCATAAACACTTCTCGGGAAGCTTCTATAATACGAAGACAGTGCGTTCCCAGCTCAAGCTAAATAAAAATGAAAGGTATGCTTGATTTTAGGAGAAACTGAGGGGCTACATTGAGCAGTGACAAACTGGTGAAAACCTGTGAAGGATCTGGAAACGTTCTCCACCTGAATTGAGGATTATGCCCTCAGATCTGAGTGCATTCCCCAAGAGCTGCTTTACTAATGCATTTCACGTTTTTGGCATCAAACGCAGTGTTGTAGTACTCGAGACTCGGACTCGTCTCGGACTCGGTCTCGAGACTATATTTTAATGGTCTTGGTCTTGTCATGGACTCGTGTCCATTTGGACTCGGAATTGACTCGTACATTTTTTTTTTTAGGACTCGGAATTATTCCCGAGTCCACTCGAGTTCAATTAAAAATATTTTTCATGATTATTAATGTATGTTCATAAAATATTTCTTTAAATTGATTGAAACGCCCAGTGATTGGTGATTTTCTAGTGCGCAACCGCGCATGACAAATTGTAATAAAATTACTTTTAACACCACCTACTATGTGGCCTTTTTACCCTAAACTGATCATATTTTTTAAACTCTAAGTAAATTCAGTAAAAAAAAAAAAAAAGTATTTCTCTAAATAAATAAAAGTAAATTAGGTAATCAATCCTCACTGGTCTCGGTCTCGACTCAGACTCGACCGTCTCTGGTCTCGGACTCGACTCGGACTCGACTCTCTATGGACTCGGTCTCGACTCGGACTCGACCGTCTCTGGTCTCGGACTCGACTCGGACTCGACTCTCTATGGACTCGGTCTCGACTCGGACTCGACCGTCTCTGGTCTCGGACTCGACTCGGACTCGACTCTCTATGGACTCGGTCTCGACTCGGACTCGACCGTCTCTGGTCTCGGACTCGACTCGGACTCGACTCTCTATGGTCTCGGTGTCAACTCGGACTCGAGTGAGGTGGTCTCGACTACAACACTGATCAAACGTAATGGTTTGCGGTGACCGCTGGTTTATATCGCTGTCTTGTGCGCCTGGAAAGGCCGACGTTATTCATAAGTAACCAACAAAACTGTGCCTAAACTGATCCAGGGCTTCTTTTGAAAGACAGCTTTTATTTGAGACTTGACTGATGATGATGATGATGATTTCTGGACCCCATTCTCCCCGACCCAGACACATATCAAGGTTAGACCCCTTGAGGGCCAGATCAAGTCCAAGAAAAGACCCAGAACAATGCCTGTCAGTTCAAGACACTGCATGCACACTGGAAAACCTAATTAGTATTGACTGTGTAACTCCAAACCACTATATACTTTTAGTGGTTAAAAAAACAATACAAAACTGCATGCATTTTACAGGAGAACGTTGTTTTGGTTGTGCTTCGGCTCTGTGTGACTGTGTCATAGACTGTAAAAAAAAGATGGACGACGCCCGTTCGCTCTTTTCCATCAGAGAACTGAAGCCGCCAATGGCGCTGACATCTTGGAACTTGAGTCTGCGCACTTGTGTTTTCGGGACCAGACATGCACAGTCGTGAGCAAGAAGTAAAGCTGCGAAATCAAGGCCCTGCCCTCATTCTCGCTGAATCAAAACGCAAGCACACGCCCCGCACTTTCATTATGTGTCCTCTGTCTGCTCCATTCTTCTCCAATGATGTCCGCTGATTGCAGTACCTCGTTAAAATAAGGTAAATACAACTACTAACCACACAGTCAACATTATTAAAAAAAAGTCTGCTGGAGCTTCAGTGATTACTTCGCACAGAGAACCTGTCAATCACAGCTGTCAATCATGATGTCACAGCATTGTTTTATAGCATCACATAACAAACTAAAAACAAACTTATTTTAAAAACAAACACTTGAAATTACATTAGTGTGATAGAAACTGCAGTAAATGACAGAAACTATCTTTGGAAAAAGGATATGTGAAGTGTAATTTAATTGTACCACCATAGATATCTATATAAAGGCTAGATGTCTTACGGTGGAGCATTTATCGTCATCACCGGCGGCCATCTTGTCACAGACAGGCTTTCTGGCGGGCTCTGTGGTATCTGATGTGAGAAATACTCTTATCTCGTTGAAATCTTGATGGATTTACAAACGGTTTGGTTACTTACAAACGTTATTAACGTGGCTATAATTCCGGATGATTATTTATTCATACATTTATTATTCATAAGCATGCAGTATCATAACTACATCTCTGCCGTTTATAACAAACCAGACCGTTTGAAAATCGGTAGAAAATTGAGCAAGTTACGGTGATTTAAAAAGTACATGCACCATTAAAACAATGCTATCAGTGAGCGAGCTGCCTGTGACAAGATGGCCGCCAGGTGCTGACGTCGACCTCCATTGGCCAGCAGCGCGGACGAGATATCTAGCCTTTATATAGATATCTATGGGTCTCACGTCTCGTTAAATAACATGGGGAGGCGGGGTTTATGACCTATACTAGGACCGGCCACAGGGGGCAATCGAGACGTTTTGGCTTCACTTTTGAGGGCTTGTGCGGCACGCTTGGACTGTGTGGATGAATTATCTTCTGCTCATAAAACATTCACTACTAGACTTGAGAGATATATCCACTTTAGATGGAAAAGCTGACTCGCTGAAGACGTTACTGTAACTATAATCATTAATGGACACAGTTCTTCCTTGAAAATAAAATCCAGCTTAGCACTACAACAACCATAAGCTAACAACCCTTCATAATAGATAATGTTTTATAATGAACTCTGTTAGAGAGATACATGTGGCAGTTTATCTGTTCAATAAAATACCTTCCTCACCTGTTGAGATCTCCAAACACACTTTTAAACATTTCAAATCCCTCAGTTCTTGCCATCTCTAAAAAGCCAAGCTAATGTTGGTTCTTGTTTTATTACGAGCTCTGTCACAGCCGGCAGACTCTCTTCTGTTCTGAGTTTTTCTAAAACGGGTGATTCCCATTGATTCGAGATGTCAACCTTTCTGAAACTAACCTCACCATCCCGTGACGAAGTAGCCGGAGTAAACTTCTCTCTATTTACGGATATGACGAGACATGCACGGGCGAGTGACGGATTACGCAATTTCTCATGCAAACCATTCCGACAGGTCTAAAATATAAACACTTATAATAGGCTTACCACAGTGAATCAGGGGAAGACACAAACACGTTTTGGAGAAAGGATTGATGATGTATTGTCTCATTATTTAAATTGTATACATTATGAAAAAAAAACACAGTGCAACTTTAACATCTACTTTTACTATCCAAAAGCTATTTAAACAGTCAACATTTTCAAAAAATATATAACTGTCAAAAAATAAACTATAAAGTCCTCAAAATTTAAAATGACAAAAAATGTGATAAATAAATAAATAAATAAATAGGAATAAAATAGTGTGAGATATAATGATTCTGAAAAATTAGGTTGACCAGCGGTCTTCACAATGAGTAAACTTTAAAATTTCAGTAAAGTGGTTGAAAGCAGGGTTATCATTTACTAAAATTAAACTTGAAATAAAATAAACATTGACTGATATAAAATTAAATAAAAATATTTTAGCTAGTTTCCAAGGCAATGTTTCTCATTTTTATTTAGTTTGATTTACTGAATACTGAAATAACTAAACTATTTTTTAAATTATATGTACACACACACACAAAAATTACAAAGAAACTAAAATTGAAAAAAAAAAAACCCTGCTTCTATACTTATATACTTTCTCTCTCTCTCTCTCTCTCTCTCTCTATATATATATATATATATATATATATATATATATATATATAAACTAAAAAAATACAAATAAAATCTATAAGTATATCATGGATACTAAAACACTAGTTGCAAGTAAAATTAAATTCAGAAATGCAATTAAAATATTATTAAATCACAAATGAACCTTAAAAGTTACATGTTAGGGTTAAGACGTAAAGACATTCACTGTATAAACTTTATTGGTCGCAATTTTCTTAATTTATTATAAAGTATACAAAAATATAAAGTCGCTTCAGAAGAGAGCAGGGCACAAGAACACTAATCATAAACAAGAAATGATTCACTAACTAAACAACATTAACTACATTATACAGAACTAAAAACCTTACTGATTGCACATTACAACAATATACACGTCCCCAGAAGTCTCCATGCTTTGATGTAAAAGCAAGGGCTAATTGATATTCCTCCCAGCTGCAATGCTCAACTGGAGATGTGCAATACACGCTCAATAGTGATTAGCCTTAATAGCCTTAATAAGGTTTGATCATGCAATATTTCTCTTGTTGCCAGACAGAACCGCTACATTAGTGTGGCCAATTGGATCAAAGCATTGTATACGGGATTCAATGAAAGTGTTTCTAAGATGGTTTATAAATGTGCAAAGACGGCATCTAAAATACATCATGTAATACATCGGTCCTAATTTATCTTTAGGATTTGTAAAGCAATTCCCCAGACAAGCCACTCCCTAACAAACCCCCACTAACCAGGAGTAGCGGATCTCTCCCTCCCTTGAGAAGATTTTTAACCCTTCGAGATTGGACACCACGGCAGTTGTTCTAACCTCTAATTGGAGATTAACCCCTCAACATCCCTCCCTGAAAGATGACAGGGGAGAGACATGGCCCTCTGAAACAAGCACAACCTCTGACCCACACAACAAGCCAATTAACAGACTTAATGTGTGGAGATAGAAGAAAGAGTGGAAACAAGAGAAGACAGAAGTGTACAGAGATTGGCTCTCGAGGAGAGAGCAGGAGAGTAATTAATGATTTATAGGACAGAAAGAATTTTTTTCATATTTTGAAAAGAGTCTCTTATGCTCAACAAGGCTGTATTTATTTATTTTTTGGGGGTGTGACAGCAAAACTATGAAATATTATTTCAATTTAAAATAATAGTTTCCCATTTGAATATATTTTAAATGTAATTAAGTCCAGTGGTGAAAAGCTGAATTTTCAGCATTATTACTCACATGATCCTTCAGAAATCATTCCAATATGCTAATTTGATGCTCAAGAAACATTTCTCATTATTAACAATATTGAAACCGGTTGTGGATGCTTTTTTCAAGATTTATGAATGGCCAGAAAGATCGAAAGAACAGCATTGATTCGAAATAGTACTTTTTTATAGTACTGCTATGTTTAAATGTTTGACAATTTAAAGTATACCTTAATGCTATATATATATATATATGTATGTGTGAATGTGTATGTATGTATGCATGCATGCTTGCATATGCAATTAAAAGTTTAGCCATTTTGGTGTGTGTGTGTATATATATAAGTAAATTAAAAGTTTAGCCATTTTGGTGTTTAGGTATATACCAAAACACCAAAATGGCTAAACTTTTAATTGTCTTAACCAAAAAATATTGGTCAGAAATTTAGCTAAATTTAAGGAAAATGTAGCTAAATTTATCTAAAGTCTCAGAAACATAAAAGAAACTATGAAATATTGTCAGAATATGGAAGTTGTGTGTGGAGTGATGAATCACAATAAAATACGAATTGCATGGTGATGCTCCAGAACGATGTCTTCAAAAATCTGCTTAGAAATATAATAATAAATGCATCTCTGCCACAGTGAAGCATGGAGGATGTGTGTCATTGTGTGGGGAGCTGCTGGTATTGGTGAGCTACTTCATTGTGAAAAGCCATTATAGGCATATTTTCCAGAACCTCATTTTTTTTTAACTAAATGAACACAAAGAAGAAATACTATTTACATTTATATGCACCCATTTCACAATAAATAGCAATATTCTATTTAACTCAAATATATTTGGATATATGAAATGCCACATTGGGATTTCAATGGACATTTTTGAGTGATGACACAAATGAATCATTGAATCAGTTCATTGAAATGACCAGTTTGAACTGATTCGTTGAAATTATTTTCACTCACTGTTTGTGTTATTGAAATTTAAATAAGATAATCCAATAAAACATGTCTTAACACTCATCCTTGCATACTGTGAGACAAGGAAAGGCTGTAAAACTAGTCTAATTCCAGTAAACCCAATGGTCAAATAAAAAAAGACATATAACATAAAATCAACTCAATCATTTCTATCACCAGCGGAAATCACTGTACTGTGGGCATTCAATAAATCCCCAGCCCTAATCGGAAAGCAGTAGAGAGCGAATCTCAGCATCCAGCCAAGGCCTCTAATAAGGGCATTTATCCTGTGACAGATGATGCATAGTCCGCCTGGAATATCTTCCTGTTAGTGTGATTACAACAGTCCTGCACACCCTCTCTTAGGTCACACGCTTTCCATGCTCTTGGCTACCAGTCGTTCTGGTCTCAATGAATTTGTGTCCATGAAAGCCCTAAGGCGTTCTGTAATGAATATAAGTGTGAAGTACAGGTCTACTGTGCCATGATATACACCTTCATTTAGCATTTAGCTAAAGTAATTACTGCTTCAGTTTCTAAGGCTGCGCATGTTGCCTAGTAACACTGGCATCTGGATAATGGATAGAAATGAAAGCTTTACTATGAGTGGATTTTTTTTCTTCAAACTGAGTTCTTTTTCTAAAAAAATATGTCACTCAAGGAACAATGTGGTTCTCTTAATGTGTAAAGGACTGTGGTTTTCATTATATCAGCTAAAGTACAGCCTCTATGTTTTGTGAAAATCCTTTATTGTCCTAAACGCCAAATGGAGGCCAATCAATTGCATTGTAAAAAGATGAACAGTTTTGCACAATACTTTCTGAAAAATCTCTGTAGTAGACAATAGCTAGTTTGTCTAATTTGTTTCCATAACTCATTTTGTGTTTCCTTCAATTTTTTTGCAAATCTTTTCATAATGTATATTACCATGCTGTGAATTCACTTTAAATCTGTTGACCGCATCACATGTGCATATCAGCTCGCCAAATGATTTCAGTTATTTCAAAAGGTCTTTACAGCCTACAACAGCAAAAGAACCAAAACCCAAAAACGACCAAGCAAATAAATATAGTAAACAATAGGATAAAAACAACAAATTATTTCAAAGATTTTTCCTAAAAATGACACTTTATTATATGGAAATCACATACTCTCTTTCTCCTGCTCTCTGTCCACTCAAACACGCACAAAAACGGATTGTCAGCGCTGCTATGACGATTTTATCAGTACAATAGTTTAGCTACTTAAAAACTACATGACATTTCTCACTAGTGAGGAAATGACATCACAGTTCTTGAAGTAGATAAACTTAAAAGTTTTGCTAGTAGTCGAGACTAGAGACGCTGCTGCCAAACACTGACAGATGCACAGACTCAGGTAATTCACACACGCCTAACCTTTCTCTCTCCCTCTCGCTCTCTCATAACTGCTTTAGTCTGCTATCAATGGCTCCATTCCTAGCTCTTAAATGATGTTTTGGAATTGACAACGGAGGTTTGAGATGAGATGTGTAAGAAATTAGTCCTACACACAAGAGTGATTTAAGGACAAAAACCTGACAAATGTCTTAAAATACATCATCTGATTCTGAACAATGTTTTGAGGTGTGGTAACCATCATAACCGTCGTAAATCATTCCTCACTTAATTTATTTAAGGTAATCTATAAATGTATCATCTTGACTTAAAAATGTGTTAAATGCTTTGCTCATGAACAGTGGTGATTGAATATGAATCCCTCAACCTTTTGGTTACTTCTTTGGCTACCTAGTAGTTTTAAAGGGATAGTTCACACATTTTAGATATGTTTTAGCTTACCTCAAGGGCATCCAAGATGTAGGTGTCTTTGTTTCTGCAGTATTTTCAATTTTGATATTTTTAGGTCAAACCGTTCTTGTCTGTCTGTCATATAATGGAGGTCTATGGTCACCACCTCAAAGAGCATACACAGAGAAGTCCAAATTAAACATGATTTAATGACTCGTAAATGTAAGTACACATTGACGGCCTAAGACACGAAACGAGCGGTTTGTGTGAGAAAACGAACAGTATTTATATCATTTTAACCTCTTGTAACCACAGCCACATCCAAGTAATTTCAGAAGTGTTATCCTTCACTGTGAAGATCTAAACATATTTAGATATACAGGAAATTGCAATGGAAGATGATTTCTATATATATATCAACAGACAACATTGATCTTTTTTTCGCAACCACGCAAGAGATCACTTCCAGCGCTTTCCAGTGCTTATGCAGAACGAAGCACCCGTGCCTTCAGATCACTTGGATGTGGCTGTGATTACAAGAGGTAAAAACGATATAAATACTGTTCGTTTTCTCACACAAACCGCTCGTTTCGTGTCTTAGGCCATCAATGTGTTACATTTACGAGTCATTAAATCATGTTTAATTTGGACTTCTCTGTGCATGCTCTTTGAGGTGGTGACCATAGACCTCCATTGTATGACTGACAGACACGAACGGTTTGACCTAAAAATATAAAAATTGAAACTACGTACAGTGGAAACAAAGACACCTACATCTTGGATGCACTTGAGGCAAGCTAAAGAATCAAAAAATTAATTTCAAAGTGAACTATCCCTTTAGCTCCTAGGACCTCCTGCTAAATAATACAGAACTGCAATACAGCAGAATCACAAAACTAAACGTTGAGACGCAGACTTTACCTTAGCGGGATCGGCCTCGGCGATGGCAGCAGCTGTGTCCAACGCTAACCTGCAGACATCCCCGTGACTGCTGACGATAACATGGGAGACCAGAAGACAAACCGTATCTGGGACGTGTTCACAGACAGGGAGAGAAGACTGCAGGGAGTAAAGCCATTCCACAGAAGACATGGAGTCTAGGGAAATTCGCTTCAGGACGCTGGTGGACACTTGAAGCTCGCTGTACCAAGTGCTAAGAGGCAAACTCAGCTGAGTGGAGTCCTGTAGAGGCAAGCGCAAAGTCCAGTATCAGACAATACTTTCTTCTAAATGGGTGCATAATAATTTGTGCTACCTCTTTCCAATCGGAGGGTTCTCTTTGGACCATTTGCAACAGAGAATTGGCCAGTTTAAGGTTCTTCAAGTGCGTTTGCGTGTCTGTCAGGGCTTCCATGAGGCTGGAGCAGGACAGCACCTGTAACAAGGGCATTACCAGCAAAGATGCACCAAAGGGAGGCGGCACCTCAGGTGGGACAATCTTCACAGCTAGCAGAGAGATAAAAGAGGTTGTAGTTAACAACTCTAACTTAATGAACACAAAAACTCATTTTAAAATAGATTTTTACATTTTGTGAGTGGTGCTTGCCTGTGCAAACGTCACGCTAGGGTGATGTAGGTGGCTGGCAAGAGGTTGCTATGGTGTTCTAAGTGGTTGCTATGGTGTTCTAGGTGGTTAGGCATTGCTGGGGTCTTGCTTACTGGCCCAAGTCAAAAAAGGACATTCCCAAATCTCTATAATGCTCTGGAAGATAGATATTAGTGTTACAAGCAAGGGGTGGGGCCGAGAGCAGTGGGATTGGAGCGAGAAGGATAAAAACGACAGTGCGGGATGAGAGAGGACGAGGCCTGCACTTTATATTGTGTTTTATTGATGTTTGTGAGGCAAAAATGCTGCCGCTTTACTTTAGTTTTGTTGTTTGTTTATTTTTTGATTAAATTTAAGTTTCTCTGAGCCTTTAACATTGCTACATATAGGTGTCTCTTTCAATTAAATTTTCGGTGGGATTTTTTGACATGTCGAGAAATGCTGTTTTCTGCACTGCAAAATGATTAGGACTTAAATTAATACGGTAAAATCAACGCCATTGTTCCAATTTGTACAGAAGTGCTGAGGAACCCAATGGAGCTGAAATTGCACACATTCTGTAAGCGATAGACGCATCACAACAGACTGGGCCTTCTGACCAATCAGAGCAGATTAGGCTCTTGGGAGGGAGGGGTTTAGAGACTGAATCTTCAAATGAACTGTTTCAGACACTGTGAGAGAAGAGGTCATTATGAAGAAAATGAATGTGTTTTTTGACCCATGTAAACCTATTGTAGGCGACATCCAAAAAAAGGTACCTTTAATATAGCATATTAGGGGCATTTTAAATCCCTAACCCCAAGTAAAATCCTTAATAACCACCACTAATGAATCATTCCCACTTTTTAAATGGAATTTATTCTAAAATAACAGCTTTTTAGTGAGCCTAAAGCTTCTTGTTGTTTTGTTTGTATATGTTGGAAACAGCTTGAAACTCAGTAAGACAAAATAACAAAACAACCCTTTCAATCTGCGCAAACTGTCATGTTCTGTGGAAATTAAGCTATCCATTCACGATGCGTTCAGATATCGAGAGGGCCTTTACCGAGCTCGAGGAGGGCAGTTTGCTGAGAGGTGGAGGCGCTTAGCAGTAGCAGGGAGATTCCCATGATCACTTGCTCAGGTGGGAGTTCCTACAGTTAGATAGGGCACAATCAGACAAACGGTTTGACACAGATGGAGCCTCTGAGGGAAAGCTGAATGCAAATCGCTTCGAGCTAGAAAACGCTGTGCAAACAAAACCATTATAAAGATGAGAGGAGAAGATTTGTTGAGATCACACTGAGAGTGCAACTGTTGCAACATAACAATTATAATAATGTTGCTCTTTTCTCTTATAAAATAATGCATTTTTGAATCTGCATTTGTAAATGAATGCAATTAGAGACAGCACTGATTTGAAGAGAGATTACCATTTCTCATTACACCACCAATGTAAAATAAGACTATAAAATTGAATGAGTGTATTCACCACTGCATGTGCAGGTATTATCTGATGGAGTGTGTGAAGCAGAGAAATCAGCTCTCCCCTCAGATGAACACTGAGCTGACAGGCACACAAGAGCTGAAGAGCCATCTGGGTCAGTTCCTTCCTCCAGAAGCCTGGATCCGTGAGCAGAGCCGCCGTCAGAGATTCGGCAAACGAGCTGAACTCCACCACTGCTGTTACACTGTCCACCTGATAGGGCACGGGATGAAGACACTGATTGAATATGGGGAATAATGTGTAAACTAAGTTTGAAAATGTTTAAAGGGATAGTTCACCCATTATTATTTATATTAAATATGAAAATAATATGAACTCAGTCACCCCATGTTAAATACAACCTATGCTACTGTTCAAATGTTTGAAGATTTTTTAAATCCCCAAGGCTGCAAAAACATGAATGTTGTTAAATATTATTACAGGTTTTCTATTTCAATATATTTCAAATGTAATTTATTCCTGTGATGACAGCCATTATTCCAGGCTTCAGTGTCACATGATCCTTCAGAAATATATAGTAATTAGTATAATAATAGTAATTATTATTACAGCTGAAGATTATGCGTAGCCCTCAAACCATATTCACTTTATAGCCCTTAATCCTGTAATTGTGGACAAATGTGGGCACAGAGGATTCAGGTGTGGTCCTAATTTTTATTTATTATAAATGTTATATCACTGTCTTCGATAAAGTTTTGTCTATCCATTTATGTTTTTTTTTTTATTTTGGGGTAAGGGTTAGAATTTTGAATTTATTTAATTTTAAAAGTACCATATTTTCTATGTAAATTATGCTTATTTTTATATATTTATATTTAATTTTTTTAAACTTCATTAAAATATCAATTCCAATAAGTTCTTAGAGCTAAAACCTAAAGATGAAGTGACTTTGCTGTCACCTGGTGTCTTATTTTGGCTTATTTTAGAATGCTCTAAATTATAGTTTTTCCCATTCATTTCTATGGGCGCCCATTTTTGACCCAAATACAAGATTAAGGATTTTTTTTCACCCACTTAACATTGTATAATTGAGTCAAAACAAATTGTGTGTGTTCAGGAGGCAAACTTAGGAAAAGTAAGTCTTGTACCGCTCAAATCAAGGGAAGTATTTTTTTTTAAATAAATCAAAACTATTTTTCCCACATTTGTCCAGAATATGGTTTTAGGGTTAAAATTTTTGTGAAAACTTTTTTTCAGGATTCTTTGATAAATAAAAAGTGTAACATTATAACCAATCAACAATCGCTTCGGCAAGATTGCCCAGCAATATTGCTCAAAAAGTTGCCCTCTCTATCATCACCTTGAGGCTTTGTGTTAAGTCATAAAATAGAGCTAGGAAGCATGGGAAATTCACAACGATGGGTAATATAAACCTTCTGTTGAAAGATTTCATGGGTCTAAGCCACATAGTGCAGTGGAGCTACTTCAGCTCAGCACATCAGAAATCATCCTCCAGCTTACCAGCATGTACGGAAGCAGGTCAAAGAGGCTGCGAATCAGCTCACGGACCACCCTAGTGCCGGACGCCCCCTTCTCCTGCAGGCTGTCAGGCTCAGGAGCCCCTCGTGGCAGGAGCAGGACCCTGAGGAGGCTGTGTCTGAGCAGAGCGTTCTCTGCCAACCTCTGGGGCTCGCAGTACAGGTAACGAAGGAACGGCACCAGCATTTCCACATATACTGGCTCATCTCTGAAGAAAAACACCATAAATACACTTGTAAGGGTTTAACATCTCTTTAAAAAATATGGACTAAACCACACAGTTCATTAGTTTCGCAATCTCTTTATGAACTTTTTGAAGCGTCAAAGTGACAGTTGTGTGGCTGTTAATGGAGGGACAGAAAGCTCTCAGATTTCATTAAAAATATCTTCATTTGTGTTCTGAAGATGAATGAAAGTCTTACGAGTTTGGAGCGACATGAGGGCGAGTAAATAGTAATCTTGGGTGAACTATCCCTTGATTTTTATTATTATTTTAATATGCTAATATTCTAATATTTTAATATTTAATATTCACTTATAACGTTGTTACATTTTTTGAGATGGTTCTCACTGCAGAACATGAAATACAAGGGGAGGAGTCGGATCCAGATCCAACTTCTCCCACCTTACATACACCTAAACCTACCCAGCTCCACCCCTGATGCCTAAACTCACCCCTAAACCTACCCAGCTCCACCCCCTGATTCATAAATCCACCCCTAAACCTACTCAGCTACACTCTCTGATCCCTAAACCCACCCCTAAACCTACCCACAACCAGCCCCTGATCCCTAAACCCACCCCTAAATCTACCCAGCTTCACCCCCTGATGCCTAAACCCACCCCTAAACCTACCCAACTCCACCCTCTGATCCCTAAACCCACCCCTAAATCTACCCAGCTTCACCCCCTGATCCCTAAACCCACCCCTAAACCTACCCACACCCACCCCCTGATGCGTAAACCCACCCCTAAACCTACCCAGCTCCACCCCCTGATGCCTAAACCCACCCCTAAACCTACCCAGCCCCACCCCCTGATCCCTAAACCCACCCCTAATCAGGGGGTGTAGCTGGGTAGGTTTAGGGCCTAAACCCCCTGATCCCTAAACCCACCCCTAAACCTACCCAGCTCCACCCCCTGATGCCTAAACCCACCCCTAAACCTACCCAGCTCCACTCCCTGATCCCTAAACCCACCCAGCTCCACCCTCTGATCCCTAAACCCACCCCTAAACCTACCCAGCTCCACCCGCTGATCCCTAAACCCACCCCTAAACCTATCCAGCTCCACCCCCTGATCCCTAAACCCACCCCTAAACCTACCCAGCTCCACCCCCTGATCCCTAAACCCACCCCTAAACCTACCCAGCTCCACCCCCTGATCCCTAAACCCACCCCTAAACCTACCCAGCTCCACCCCCTGATCCCTAAACCCATCCCTAAACCTACCCAGCTCCACCCCCTGATCCCTAAACCCACCCCTAAACCTACCCAGCTCCACCCCCTGATCCCTAAACCCACCCCTAAACCTACCCAGCTCCACCCGCTGATCCCTAAACCCACCCCTAAACCTATCCAGCTCCACCCCCTGATCCCTAAACCCACCCCTAAACCTACCCAGCTCCACCCCCTGATCCCTAAACCCACCCCTAAACCTACCCAGCTCCACCCGCTGATCCCTAAACCCACCCCTAAACCTATCCAGCTCCACCCCCTGATCCCTAAACCCACCCCTAAACCTATCCAGCTCCACCCCCTGATCCCTAAACCCACCTTAAACTCCTCCCCTCAGATGTGGATCCGACTCCGCCCCCTGGATCTCGTGTACTGCAATGAGGTGCTACTGCATTTTTTTTTCATTAAAAAAAGAGAAAAATATATGCACAACAATATATCATTCTGACCCTCTGTCTGATCTGCTTTTAAAGTGTCATGAAACCCCCTGTTTTATCACTGGTCGTTCACACCTCAGAGTTGAAAAAGACTTGAACAGTGAAGGTCAACAGTTGAGCGACTGAAAGCCAGTGGGCGGGGCTTATGGTGCAAATGTAACTTGCATATAAAAAAGATGTAGATGCATGTAAAAAGAGCCCGCAAATTTTTGGAGCTTGATTAAATAAATGCTTTTTTACAAATCGGAAGACATTTTAATCTCTGAAACTTGCAGGATGTTTCAACGGTGCAAAGACCTCTAAATGTCAAAATTGGATTTCTCATGTCATGACCTCTTTAAGACGTTATAAAATGTTTCTTTCAAATCCCCCAGATCTGTCATTGTTAACAGATTTCATACTTGTCTGTAGCCAGCTGGAGGAAGTCATCAATTTCCTGGAGCAGAGCGGGCCAGCAGTCGGGACGGTTTTCCAGCACTGTGATGTAGGGATGAGGGAAGCTCCTAAGATCAAACACATATTTAAATATATATATATATATTTAACGAATAGTATTTAAACATCAGTATTTTAATAAGGCAATACATACAAAATATCCTCAAATCCTCCTCTATCTTAAACGCATCGGCCACCTTTTACAATAGTTGCTTGGATGTCTATGCTGTGCTGGTGATTAATGTCCCTTAATGCTAACACACAAATAAAGGCCCTTATATTAACAAACACGCATGCTCTTTTATCCTAAGATTAATGAACTCATCCAATTTCCTGATCATGTTGTTTGTGTGTGCCTTTGGCACTGGGTCAGGCAGGAACATATTTTATTAAGTTACTTTGAAAATCCTCCACATGGTAAACAATCTATCAGCACTTGAATTGATGGTCTGGGTCACCTCCAGACAGATGTTAGGGCTGCACCAAAGCCCTCCACAGACAGCCTACAGTTCAAACATTTGCTCATCTATCTCTTGTTGTTCCCCGGCCAACTGGTGCGGCCATCACATTATCAGGGTTCATCCATCAGGGGCGGTTTTCAGCAGACAGCCACAACATTAACTGCTAGACAAAGGCTGGCTGACACATTGACCTCCATCGCACTCATTTGAAACGAAAGTTTAGAGCGAGACTTCTTAACCGGAAGAGACGTTTTAAAACTTTAGCGGACGAGAAGAATTTAGAGGTTTGGCACTGAATATACAGCACTCATAGTGAATGAAATGCATTTGGGTTGTGATTTGCACCCTGAATGGAAAGAGCTGGATTAAAAATAATATCTTAATAAAAAAAGAAAATACAAATAAAATAATAGATAACATCTTCCTATTGTGCCTTTGTTGGATGTGTGATTATTTTTTTTATAAAACAACATGCATTTGACCAGTCAGTGTATTATGATTTAAGAACAAATTGCTGTTATTTTTAAGGCTAAAAAAAAAAAGTTATTCACTGAATCGGTCAACATTTACTGAATTAGCAACTTACATTAGGTTTTAGTATGAAAAAAGAAGAAATTATAACTTTTAGTCAGCAAAAAATTCAAAGTAGAAAAAAAATTACTCAGAACAACTGTTTTCAACATTGATAATACTTAGAAATGTTTGTGGAGCAGAAAGTCAGCGTATTATAATGATTTTTGAAGGATCATGTGACACTAAAGGCTGAAAAATAAATTGTATTTAATGTTGACTTTTTTTTGTACTTATAATCAAATAAACACAGCCTCAGTTAAGTGTATTCCAAAACAGCATAGTTTTGTTTAGTATGCCGTTAAGAAACACAGACAGAGAGAGTTTTTAATCTGTCTTTTTTCTGTGGAAAGAGTTGATTTATTTGTCTACAGTCCCAACACAACCCAACCCTAACCTTGTCTGCTTCTGCTGGATAGCTACAGTAAGTGGCTTTGTGACCCCAGAGCAGATTGCAGAGGATCCATCGACCAGACGGACACAATGAGCACCAGTGGGCATCTTTCATTAATCCCCGAGCCCTCCCTCTGTGCCAACCCGTGCTAAAGGCCAAGCACCAATCCCAGGCCAGCACAGAGCCATCGACCCATTCATCTTCTCACCAGGGAGAAACTCGTCAGAGGAGGAGAGAAATTACATACACGATCATTTGATTAATTATAAATTAACTTATCATAATAAAGGGTCATATAGTCCAGGCTAAATTCACAATACATAACCAAACAAACAAAAAATTTCGCATGATTCAGCATTTTGAATCGTCGTCGGGGAATCAGTGAGAGAGATCGATCTAAATGGCTGTTCAGTTTAGGAAATGAGTATGTGCATGAGATTAAAAGCGAAAGTGATGAAAAAAAGTCAAGACGACACAGACAGAAGGCTGTTTAAAATTTTACATCATCTTACCAGAGCATCAGGTAGGATCACGTGACACTGAAGATCTTACCCAAAATTTTGAACGGTAGTTAAAAATAGCTCAGAGGAATATCCCAGGAAAAGAAGGGTTATGATCAGGCAAGAGCTTTAGGACCCGTAGTAATATTAGCAGGGCCTGAAATTAACTTTTTCGGCCACCGGCCAGACTTTTTACCAGCCACTTTTTTTGCCTCAGCCAAAAAAATGGCTGGTAAAAAGAACAATATTGTGAAATTCCTGGGGTTTTTTTCACCTTTATATAGGCTAAAGGTGAAAAAAAAAGGGGGAATTTCACAAGATTGTTCTTTCACTTGTAAGAATACACATTTAAGTGCTGTCAAGTAATAATAATAACTCTAAGAACATACATTTTTTAAAAATCTTTTTATTAATTGATTTTGACAGTCCCACAACATATATAGTATAGGCTATATAGTATATACTCAACAGATAGACCTACCGCAGCTCGTATGTAAACAAATCACACGCGGCTGTGTTGATGGCGGATTTAGTCACATAGACAGATCTTGACAGCTTTTAGTTACAGCCAGTGGCGTAACTTTGTTATAAAAAGTGGGTGGGACATGTGTATAAATGAATGAATCACGTGACACGTGAATAAAACATAGATCCGACTTTACAACATGTCCAGTGGAATAGCCTATGCTATTAGCCAACAGAAAGTCCTGTAAAATTAAACGAATAAAGTGACCTAATAGTATGAATACAAATTATATAAACAAAAATATAAATAAAAGTAAATTAACTAGGCTATTAGTCCAGAATTTTGATAACTGATTTTTTGCGGAACGCGCAAGATTAAAATTAAAATTGGCTCATAGCCTATCCATTGTACACACAAACTGCTGTACAATTAAACGAATAAATGGGCCTTATAAATAAAGATAAAAAATAAGTGTATAAACAAAAATGTAAAAAATAAAAAAATAAAGGCCTACATAAACATTTTAAAAGTACATTTAAAAAGTAAATTAACTGGCCAACATTTTGATAACCAAACGTTTGCACAGCGCGCACAAATGGCCTAATAAAATTATGCTCATCAATGGTAGAATGCTGTAAAATTAAACGAATCAAATGACTTTATTATAAATAAGAATATACAGGCTATAGGCCTACTGTAGGTTACATCAACGTTTTAAAAGTATGTTTCAAAATTCGTATAACTGAACTTTTGCGCAGAGTGCACATTAGGCTACAATTTAAACATTGTCAAACTTTTAGAAAGAAAGAAAGAAAGAAAGAAAGAAAGAAAGAAAGAAAGAAAGAAAGAAAGAAAGAAAGAAAGAAAGAAAGAAAGAAAGAAAGAGTTCACCTTCAAGAACACAAGTTTGGACAATGTCTGAGGCTTCAGACTCATGCGGTTGTTGCGGAGAAAACCCTCTCCGCTTGGGATGCTGAACACAATGCGAGCTAGGCGGGGAAAAGACGTGGAGTCAGACTCGTGGTGTGAGCGGAGCGAAATTGGAGCGGGAAATAGGGTGACGCTCCGTCCTTTAAAAAATGCCCCTCTCCGCTCTGTCTAAGATCCGCCCGCTCGAGCTTCCCGCTTCACTCCGCTCACATTCTCTGCACCTGAACGAACAAAAAGTCTCCGAAACAGTCTCCGAAACGGATTGAAGCGCGCATGCATGTGAAGACTGTGCGTGAGCCACGAGATACACTGTAACCGCGCCACCGATCGCAGGCGGCAAGGAGCACTTGATTTAAAAAAAACAACGTATTTCAGGGCTAGATCGCTTCTTTTATTTTACAAACGAACGAAATGACTGGTCTGCCAGTTGGAGATGTTTTATTTATTTCTACTGTTAGCTATCCGTGCAGCGAGAACTTTTAAAAAGTGGTGGGGACAATATCGACCTTGGCAAAAAGTGGTGGGGACATGTCCCACCCGTCCCACCCGCAAATTACGCCCCTGGTTACAGCATTCAGGAACTATGAACTAAATTAATAGTGTTATTACTGGTAAAGTTACCGGGTACCGAATATTTTCTCACTGGTTCCCAACTCCCAACATGCACAGTTGCACACGCACACACATCTGTGCAACTGTCATTGTACTGTAGGCTACAGTACGTCAGCGTTACATTATCTCATCCCATCTCACCAACAGGTTAATACTCGCACATCCAAACGTAGTCAGAAAAGGGCCTTTCTGATCGCATGAACGTTACGAAACAGTCGCTGTCATAAATCAGCCGCTCACGAACCTTGCCATTGCCGCCAATTGTCCACTTTGTATTAAAATGTCTACTTTTACTTTTCTTTTTCTCATCCTCATCTTTTTTTTGGTTGTTTGTTTCAGCTGGCCTCTTTACCCCAGTAATGTGCCACCACATTTTAGCTAAAGTCAAACGCAATGGCTAGGGTTGGGTATCGAGAATCGAGTATCGATTGGAACCGGGACTAACTTTTCATTTTTCCCGGAATCGTTCAAAAGTAAAAATTTCGATTCCTAGTTTCGATATTCACAGTCCGCCGACCGGAAGAAGAAACCGCTGAACAACACCAACGAAGAAGCGTCTACCGGAAGTGTTGGTATAACCGCGCGAGTCGAACATGAGTAGCTTACGTCGGCGGCCCAAAGTGTGGCTTCACTTTTCTAAAAATAACGAAATCTCGGCAAAATGCAAAATTTGTGACAAAAGGAGTATTTGTGACAGAAGGAGTATTTCCTTCAGAAAGACCGTTGGTTAGCAAGGTTAGCTAAACTTTTTTGACCCTGCCTCTTAAAAGAATCGGAATCGAGAATCGTTGGGAACCGGAATCGAAACAAGGAATCAGAATCGGAATCAGAATCGTTCAAATTCAAACGATACCCAACCCTAGCAATGGCGGACTTAGTTGAAATGTAAAAATCCTAATGAATCACTCAATTCTCATTGGCTACCTGCCAATGTGGCAGGTAGATTGACAGTGTTACCCGCCAATAGAAAAATTCACCCGCATTTGGCAGGTGGTCGGGTGTAAATTTCAGGCCCTGAATATTAGAAAAGCTTTCCAGTGCTGGAGAGACCTGACAGGGAAGGGCTACGCAAGTAACATTGTGTTTGCTTTGTTTCGTAGAATCAAGACATGCTGTTGTTGTAATGTTAACTACAGTAAGAGGACAGTTTAAGCGTCAATGTTTGTCTTGTGACTAAAAAAGCACTCTTGTATTTAACTTGTATGTACTGTATGTTCATTTTTTGTTTTTCATCATCTACACTTTTTTCGCTAAACATTATTTTGCTTTGCTTTAGATAATAAAAGAGACATCTACCCGTGCATTGCGTGTTTGGGGGCGGAGCAAAGAAGGGAGGGGTGTGTTTGTTTGGTCTGATTTCAAATAACAACAGGGTTTCTCAGAAATCGCTTACTGCACCTTTAAATTCTGTGGCCCATTCTCGTTACATCATTTTGTATGCTTAAAATCTTGAGTGTTTTAAAAAACGGCAACAAAAAACTTAATCGTGACTTTACTGGGTTTAGAGCAAGTGGCAGCAGCTGTTGCTCTTGGAAAGGGCACTCACCTAATTGAATATGGACAGGTGAAGCTTGCTCCGCTATCCCGCTGACTTGCCTGGATCTGCAGCAGCCTTCCGACCACTTTGATCAGCCCTTGAACATTCCTGCCCAGGCAAGAAACAAAACAGTTAGTATCAGCAGATCCCGCCCAAGAAAAACCATGGACCCATAATCCATCAGTGAAGCGCATATCATTTGACAGTGACAATATATGATCCAAAACAGTAGTAGGCATCATTGTTTTTGCTTGAGAGAATGTTGCATTTTAACCCAATATTGCTTAGATCCTGGCAATCTGAACAAATATCAAATACTTTTTGATATTACTTTGAGTTTTCTTATCAGACTGTAAACAGAAGGTCAAGTCAAGAGCATTACTTTGTGGCATACATTGTGTCCCGGTTGTATGTTACACATTGTAAGAGGTCACTGGGTCTTTGCACAGTATACATACTATGGTAGGATGCTATTCCGAATGTAGCTATTGACATATTGGGATGCAAGATACAAAGCTCCCATTCCTTAAGAATACAGGGGGAGTGTTTCTCATACATTATAAATCAGCTCTGCGTGACAACATGTGCCGTGTTTTCTTTCATCCCTCCTTCTCGACTCTCTCAAGTCTGACTGTACGTTTCTCAGTTCCTATGGGTTTGATTACTGTATATTTTACCAGACGGGGGAAAACATAACTCCACAGTGAAAGGAAATTCATCTTACCGGCTTTCATCTAGGCTCTTTCGTGAGCCTGGTACGCACTGTGCATAGCAAAGCCGTAACATGCTCCAGTTTTCAGCAGCATATGTACCAAATATCAGCTTATTGATGGATTTTATGAGACAATGTGCATGCAAGCTCAGATCTTGCTGGAAAAAAATATGCTACAATAGTGCTTCATAAGCTCCAAATAAAGTCTGCCAGTACTCACAAAGGCGATGCAAGTTTGAGTCCAACTCACAAAAGTTTGTCTTTTGTATACTCTCCTAAATCAGTAAAAAATAATTCAGAAAAATGCTGAGGTTATAGACATAGATGCTAAAACATGCTAATCATGCTAGCTTCTTGCTAAAAATATGCTAACATGATGCCAGCTGCATGTTAATCATGCTAGCTTCTTGCTAAAAACATGCTAGCAACCTGCCAATCGTGCTAGCATGATGTTAATAACATGTTAATCATGCTACATGTTAATAATGTTAGCATCATGCTAGCTAATTGTAAATCATGCTAACATCATGTTAGCTACATTCTAGGCATGTTAGCATCATGTTAGCTACATGCTAGCACGATGTTAGCTACATTTTAATCATATGCTAGCTTCTTGCTAAAAATATGTTAGCATGATACTATCAACATGTTAATTGTGCTAACATGATGCTAGCAACATGCTAATCATCTTAACTACATGCTAATCATGTTAACATCAAGCTAGCTACATGCTAATCATGTTAGCTTCTTGCCAAAAACATCTATCTATCTATCTATCTATCTATCTATCTATCTATCTATCTATCTATCTATCTATCTATCTATCTATCTATCTATCTATCTATCTATCTATCTATCTATCTATCTATCTATCTATAACTAGATTAGTTAACTAGAGATTAGTAAACTAATCTATCTATCTTTCTAACTAATCTATCTATCTTTCTATCTATCTAATCTTTCTTTCATTGAAACTAATCTTTCTATCTATCTATTATTTATCTATCTATCTTTCGAACTATTCTGTCTTTCTAACTAATCCATCTATCAAACGTCAAACTACTTTAAAATTCTTCAAACTCTCTGGTCTGGCTTTCTCAAGCCAACTTAAAGTTTGTTTCATCAAACTTTTTTTTTCATAGTTTTTTCCCTTTTGCTGTATTGATACTAGGGCTGTAAAACGATTAATCGCGATTAATCGCATCCAAAGTAAAAGTTTGTATTTACATAATATATGTGGGTGCACTGTGTATAATTATTTTATATATAAATAAACACACACACATGCTTGTATATATTTAAGAAACATTTTCATGTATATACTGTATATAGATTTATATCTAATTTATATTATATAGAAATATAAATATTTTATATATAAATAATATTTTTTTCTTAAATATACATGCCTGTGTGTGTGTATATATATATATATATATATATATATATATATATATATAATTATACACAGTGCACACACATATATTATGTAAACACAAACTTTTATTTTGGATGCGATTAATTGCGATTAATCGTTTGACAGCCATAATTGATACCCAATTTCATACACAATAAACATGGCTTTAACAGCACATAGAATGTTTCCATACCCGAATAATATATAATAAATCAATCAACAAGTACATAAATTAAGCAATCAATAGTATATAAAACCTAAATAACTAATTATTCTCGCATTTTCATGTGCTTAACTTTAAAGCAAAGGTTTACCCAAAAATCTCAATTCTGTCATTATTTACTCACCTTCATATTGTTATTTTTTCCAGTGTTACACAAAAGTAGAGTTCAGCAGCAAACAGCAGCAGTTCATAGTGATTAATGCAGCACAAAAGTAGTCCATAAGACGTATAGACGAAGACTTGGAATCATAGTGTAGTCATATTGACTATTTTTAGGCTGCTTTATGGCGTTTTTGTCCTTTCTGGAGCTTGACAGTCTCTGGTAGAAAGGCATAGTGATTTATCAAAAATATCTGCTTCAGTGTTCCACTGAAAAAAACAGCACACAGGTCTGGAATGACATGGTAAATAATGACAGAATGTTTATTTTTGGGAGGGAAATATTCCTTTAAAATTCAGGGCTGTATGATGAAAGGGTACATTGTGTGGGTAGCTGCTCCATGCGATGGTGATGACAGCAGCAGCAGTAGCAGCCGTGTGTGTGTGTGTGTTGGAGACACATAAGCTGACTGATGGAGCAGGCTGGATGTTTTTCTGAATATGCAGATGTGCACCCTTAGTCTGCTGCTGATCTTCTTCCAAGAGTCCAACTCAAAGGGAAAAGGGAACGTGGGCGGATAACTGAGGAAATCCTCTAAAAACGCAATACACTAACCACATTATAGCAGCAATAAAAGCATCTGTTTGTTTGCGCTTCAGGCTTAGAGTTGATTTTAACATGATTTAAAGTGCCCAAGAAATCAAAAGTAAAGTTTTTTTTGGCTTTTAGTATGAATATGTTAGACTTATATAAGCTAGTGTGCTACAAAACAATGACAAAATTCACACTATGAAGATATTCTCACTTCCACCAATATGTATCAATAATGACATCACTTGTTCACACACACTGTAAAAAATATTTTCAAGATTTGTTATCACAACATATTTTCTTTTGTCAAATCAACTTTATAATAATTTATTTAGTTGAGATAACTTATTATTTTGGTTAAATTAATCTCCTTCATTGTATTAACTCACGTTTTCCAGTTCAATCAACTTAAAATTTTAAGGCAACCCAGGTTACTAACTTTTTTAAGTTAAACCAACAAAATTTTTTTACAATGTAGTAGGGGTGTAACGGTACATGTATTCGTATTGAACCGTTTCGGTTCGAAGCTTCCGGTTCGGTACGCATACAAACCGAACGGTTGTTTGGACTATTTTTCCTGCCGGCAAAATTCGTGCTGACGCGGCCAACACAACGTTGCGCAACATCAAATGGCAAGCGTAATGAAAGCAGAACGAAACTGCGCTACTCGTTATGTGCTTCACGGATCGTTTATCAGTTCGGACCAGCAACATCTGTGCAGCGCGAGCCAATCAAGCAACACTGTTACTACACAGCGCTAAGAGATCCGGTAAAGAAAACATTTGAATTCACCACTGAGGTAATAACATCGCTGCGAGATCTAGTGAGATGCATTCACATTTATCCGTTATTAACCGTAGATCTCTATTAGATCAAACAGCGCTGTCATGGAAACCAGGAGAAACATTGTGCCGTGAATGAACTAGTAATGGACCTTATTCAGAGCAGCGCCATGACAGTTATGAAAGTGAGGCTGTGAGGGATAGTCTTACCGTGTTTCCAATGGCATCCGCTGTAAAAAGCTGAATAAAGCAGCTAGATTACTGACAATTTTCCACAGCTTATAATGTCGGGAGTTTTTTGTCAACTGACATTTCTTGGAAAGATATTTTTTCCAGTGTTTCATGAGCAGAACAATCCGAAAACACATTAAATAACAGTACAGCCCATTGAAGAGATGCAAGTCTATCCCTCACAGCCTCGCTTTCATTCTCATTAAAAATCAAAGATGGCGCTGCCGTGAATAAGGCGTATACTTTACGTCCACCAGCAACATTCACCATGGATTTAATATAGTAACACTAACTGGAACCAGTCTGGCTGGAATGGTGAAATGCTTTCAAGTACTTCACACATCTTCCAGCACTTCAAAATTCAAACATTATCTAAATAAATATATATATAAATGTTATTTTTAATGTGATGACCAAAACATTATTTGTTCATCCTTCAAAGATGACCCCCATTTATAAACCTGAAAGTTTCAAGATCTAGGAAAACTCACACTTATTTAAAAATATTTTTTCTTTAAACAAATAGAAAATTTCTCTGGCATTTCTTTCTTTTTGCTGTATCGAAAACGTACCGAACCGTGACGTGAAAACCGAGGTACGTACCGAACCGTGATTTTTGTGTACCGTTACACCCCTACAATGTAGTAATCACAATATTTTTTCTTTTGTCAAATCAACTTAAATTATTTATTTAGTTTAGATAACATATAATTTTGAGTTTATGATGGTTAAATGAATCTCCTTCATTGTATTAACTCACTTTTTCCAGTCCAATCAACTTAAAATTTTAAGGCAACCAGGTTACTTACTTTTTTAAGTTAAACCATCAATATTTTTTTACAGTGCATTTCCTATTTTCTACATGGTGATTGGAACATAGCTTATGACAAAACAATTGTAGAGGTTTAAAGAGGTGATAAAATAAAACCATTTTGGAGTTTTGTGGCCATTTATGCGCTAATGCACTCCAAAAAGTTCGATTTAACTAAGATTTAAGCATTTGAACTTTACGAAAGTATAACCTTGTCTTAAAATATAAAAAAATACCTGAAACAGACTTGCAGGTAACAAATATGAAATATAACATTTGATAACAGAAATCATTTCACTTTTAAGAAGTGTTTTCTGAACCTTGCATATTGTTCACAATAGATGTGATCAACACAATAATCACCAGCCTTTGATTTCTCTGATGTGCGCGCAGTTCTGGATTAGAGGGTGTGGCTTGCGGAGCTGTGCAATGTGGTGCATTGTGGGTGTTGTAGTCTTTCATACAAATGCACCCTTCGGTTATTTTCGGTCTTTTCTCGGGCAAGAGGGCACCAAATTCAAAATTTGCATTTCGACTACATATATGATCCTCTTTCAATAAAGATTAATGTTGAAATGCTTCTTTAAGCACGTTTTGGACTGTAAGTACATAGTTGTCAGTGTGATGTTGGAAACACCATGTTAATGATAGCCAAATTAGAGAATTTTCAAGAGCTTGAATGCATAACAGTATAACCAAAAATATGCCAACTTCCCAGCACGATAACTATCATTTTTATGCCTCTGCTGTTCTAGTTAATTTACTAAAAGATTGCTGTTTCCGCATTTGCTAGTTTGTTTTACACAAATAATAGTTATAAATACAGTTCTCTAACCTATAAATATACTGTTCAAATGTACAAAGCAACAAAGTCAAAACCCTTCTGGGAAATATAAATACATAATACAACATATAGCTGTCTTTGCTTACTGAACTGGGAGAAGAGGGACTATTTTAACATTGAAATTACTTTAATCTGATGCTATGATGTGTGATTGGTGTAACTAATGCAATGATGTGTAGTATTTAAATAAAAAAAAACTCTTTCAAAGACTAATTCTAGAGTTAAGAGAAGGGAGAGGCCAGTGCCTGAGGAGTCTGATAAGATGCCCTCAGGGCTTGACAGGGTGGGAAGGGTGTATCATTTAAAACTGCAACCTTTGACGCTATAATATGGGCTTAAAAATGTGTCAAAGGCCCTGTTTACACCTGGTATTAAGATGCGTTTTGGACGATCAGATCACAAATAGACGAGGGAGACACATTCCCATTTACACCTGGTGTTTTAATCCATCTATTTTGTCCACTTTCAAACACTTCTGTCCAGATTTCGTCTATGGGCGAGTAAATGTACAGGCTTTGTCAGATCTTTTGATCGAATGGATGAAATAAACTCACTCAATTTATAGATGAACACGAAAACGTTCAGAGATCAGAAGTTTTCGCTCACAAGACCACGCTAAACGATCTGAGTGTTAGAAATCAGGAATGATGAGAGAACATTGTGCTTGGTACTGTACGTTTTTCATCATCAAACCAAACTTGGCACTTAAGCCAAAAAAATTTAAAGAGCCCCTATCATAGCATTTGAAATGTTCCTATTTTTGTTTTAGGAGTTCCCAAAAACAGTTTAACATGCATGCAAGGATAAAAAACACTTTATTTGTCTTATAATATGCATTTATTTTTAACTGATTTGCTCACCGACTCCCAAATGATTCCTACAACGACCACTCCTTTGCGTGACGCTAATCGGCGGTGATTGGTCAGATGACAGACCCAGTCAGTTGTTTGTTAGCATAACGCATAAACATATTGATAAAGCACCGCAGTACTACAAGACGCTCTATTCTTTATGACAACTCCAATAACAGCGACAAACATTTCACATATTTAAAAAAAAAATGACATTGGAGATCTAGAAGCTGCGCTGAGCGTAACTTACACACACACGCGCACACACACATACTTATTGCGCCTTCCCTCCTCGCGCCCCGACGCTACAAAACCGTTCAAAACCCATAAAAGCAACAATTATTAATAATACTTACAGGTTGCGATTCGAAGGAGGAAGCTGATCCATATACACTGGGTAAGTAAGTTACTGGAACAACCGCTTGCGAATCCACATTTGAATTCATTTATATTTTTGAACGATTCGTAATTAAAATGATGAGAACACAATCGGGCTATACTGTTGTGGTATCGTTCCAAATATGAACTCTAACCACCGATTCTTCACATGCTCGTCCCCGGTAAATGAAAACAAAGTGGCTGAACTATCTTTGCATTGTAGAACACAGCGTCTTCTCGACATGATGCTATGATGAAGTATTTGAATGTGTAGACTTCAAGTTTACACTTCCGTCTGCGCGCGCAGTAACTGGGCGCGGCCAGTATATGTCTACGTCACGATGTTACAGCTAATGACTCGTTTCAAAAACAATTAATTTCATAGACTCAGAGTCGACTCTACGATCACATGTGCATTTACACTACGAAAGCAAATGCGTTTTCGACTACCTCTGGAAGTGGTCGAAAGTGGACAAGCTCAAAACGTTTTAGACCCGTTTACACCTGTATTTAGCGCCGTCCACTTGTGATCGGATTGACGAAAACACTTCTCAATGCCAGGAAACAGGGCCAAAGAAATTGCATCGAGTCAGAGATTTTTAAATTGTGGATGATAATCTGAATTAGCCGGCGAGAGCCATGTGAAAGTCTCACAGCAGTGAACAGAAGCGTACCGTGCCGAGGGCAGGAGGTTAAGGGTGGTGTTGAGCACATACGGCAGATCTGCATGTCCCTGTTCCACGAGAAGCACTAAAGCGTCACAGCAGGCCGAGCGGACGACAGTACTATCACTGCTGCACTGCTCCCACAGAGACTCCAGCGCTGGCCCCTGGTGATAAACAACACAAGCTCAACATGCAAACCATTACACACCAGCACAAAATATAACAGACAATGCTAGTGATGTAGTAAAAGTGTATTATTACTGTCTGGAAATACTAAAAGGCACATATTTCCTTTAAATAGACCCCTTTTGCGCCGACGTCACAGTTACGTCACGGCGCTAGCTGGAGGCAAAACAAAGTGAAAACTGGAGGCGGCCAATACAAACCAGCACAGATTCGGCTACATAATAATGAGCTTAAATTACTTTTATTATTTTTAAATGTCATCTTATCAATGAAAAATGAATATGCTGTATCTGGATTTTTTATTTCTAGAAAATATTCACATTAAAATCGCACCGTAATGACACTCTTTACATTGTCGCGGTCTCGGCAGAACTGTGGATCATACACACAAGTCTTGTACAGGACCATATAGGCATCTAAAGATTTATATGCCCTCAGTTTCTCTTTACGATCGGTTTCTCTGTAAGTGTAGAAGTCAGGCCACTCAACCGAGGTAACGTAACGTTAATCCTGTCAGATCGTCCATGCATTGAGTGAGCGTGTAGGCGGCTACGGGTCGGCCAATCTGGTTCTGTCCGTTAAAAATAACTTTTGGAAATGACAATCGCGGTCCTGGACACTGAGTGACCTTACACATTAAGATAAAAGCTGATTTTCTCCAGTCATTGTTAAAAAACAAGCTAATAAAACTTGCTAACTAGCGTTAGTGAAGCGGCCAGAGGGATCTTTCTGCCTCCACCTAAGCTACAGACATGATTCACTTCGGTAAGTTGTTCTGTATCTTTCGACATACCTTCTGATGTTCATCCATGTTTTTTCATGCTATAACTTATATTATTATATCAACTTATATTAAAGGAGTAGTTCACTTTAAAAAAAAAAACTTTTGCTAATAATTTACTCACCCCCATGCCATCCAAGATGTCCATGTCATTCTTTCTTCAGTCGAAAAGAAATTAAGGTTTTTGATGAAAACATTCCAGGATTTTCTCCATATAATGGACTTCAATGGGAACCAAACGATAAGGTCCAAAAGACAGTTTTAGTGCAAACTGCAAACTGTTGAAAGGGCTTTAAACGATTTCAAACAATGAATAAGGGTCTTATCAAGCGAAACGCTCAAATGGTCGCCTTGCTCTGATTCGTGACTCTCCTGTTCGAACTCATTCATCAAAATTAACAAATCTTTTTTTATGTCATTTGGTTCATTCAACGAACGAAATGAAAGAGTTGACTCTGGAAAAGATTTGTTCATTTTGATGAACGAGTTCGAACAGGAGAGTCAGAGCAAGGTGACCATTTGAGCTTATAAAACGTAAAATTTGTTATATCTTTTTACATGAGCGATCGTTTCGCTTGATGAGACCCTTATTCATCATCTGGTATCGTTTAAAGCCCTTTGAGCAGTTTGCAGGTGGTTGGTTCCCATTGACGTCCATTACATGGAGAAAAATCCTGGAATGTTTTTTTTATTAAAAACCTTAATTTCTTTTCGACTGAAGAAAAAAAGTCATGGACATCTTGGATGACATGGGTAAAATGGTAAATTAACAGCAAAAGTTTTTTTTTTTAAGTGAACTACTCCTTAAAGTGGAAGAACAGACCCACGGCTGCTGGTTACAGTAAGGCGCTACAACGATCTGTCACATTTAAAAGCGTCAAAATTGAATTTTGTGATAAGAAGGACTTCATTTGAAAGCTGAGTCGTTGTTTCTTTTCAGAAGTAACAAAGCCCTTTATGATTATTGGACGAAAGGCGAGCTTTTCAAGAGACATTTTCTTCACACAGTTTGAGTTGCAGTCTGACACATTTTTCGCCCCCTTTTGATTGACAGGAAATAATCTGCCCTGATCATCAGCTGTAATACCGGCCGATACCAATTACTGACCAATATAATTTTCCAAACTCAAAACTTTTTCCGTACTCACTGAGATTTTATTTAAATGTAACAAATCAGCAAGAAAAGTCCTTGTATTTCAGATATCCAAGATCCAACGCATCACAGCCCACCTTTACATGTCAACCACAGCTATTTAGCATTCAGCTTCTGGGCTTCAATGTCATGAATAAATTAGCGATGCACTGACATTTTGTCAATTTTATAATGAAATTCAAACAATAAATGTCAGATCGCTGTTGCGGCCTCAGTTCAAGCTGCATGAAACCATCATCTCTTTCTCTTTACACATAGCACAACCTAACAACGATTGATGTCTCAAAAAAATAAGTTTCAACCCTGGAAACTTGTAAACACTGTCACGTAATTTTACATTTGCCTCAGGAAGGGAATTTTATATCCATATAACTCATTAGTAAGCTAGAAAACTATAACTAAAAGAGCCTTTTGCTCAATAAATGCACTATTACCTTACAAATTGTCTTCATTGTTAAATAAAAAAATGTCTCTTTGGCAGTCTGTCTGAAAGCGCTCTCCTTAAAGGGATAGTTCATTTACTTACCCTCATGTTTGTTTCTTCCGTTGAACAGAAAAGAAGATATTTTAAAGAATGTTGGTAATCAAACAGATGGACCCCATTGACTTCCATAGTAGGAAAAAACGCTACGTCAACTGTTTGGTTACCAACATTCTTTAAAATATCTTGTTTTGTGTTCAACAGAAGAAAGAAACTACAACATGAGGATGAGTAAATGATGACAGAAGTTGTATTTTTGGGTGAACAATCCATACACAAACAAATCCCTGTTATTGAATGACTGGACAAAGCACTCTTTCTCATTATGTGTAAAGTGGGCATTGACATAGAAGTCTTAAATGTGTCCTAAGTGTGATGTGATATGACCCCCAATGCAAGAATGATTGTGACGACTTACTTTAGTGGTAGTCTGACAGATCCTTTCATTTTGGCCTTTCTCTTTCAACACTGCAGTGACCAGCGTCCTCACAGCCTACAATTAAAAAGCCAAAATGCAACAAATCTGGTTCTTCACATGCCTTCAGCAAACTAGATTTCATCGAAAGTAAACATTCACAGGAATGGATTTCTACAAGCCAGACACGTTTGGCGGGAAAGATTACAATTTCATTGAAATTACTGTAGAACGGGAACCTTGTTTTACCTCTAAACACTTAAATCATCTGTCTTTTCTGAGTGCTTTACCTGAGCTTGAATGAGGGAGCTGGGGAACTCAAACCTTGTCTTCAAAGTTTCAGTCATCTCCAGAAATCATGAATGACGCCCCATACTAAAAGCAAACATCATATGGAAAATGTAATTTAGTCACCATAAAAAGCCATTCACAGCCAATTATACTTGCAAATTTGACATATTTTTTGAGTAAAATGGGACATTTAATGACCAAAAACATATAGTACTTGATTTCATCTAATGGCGTTTGATTGGATATTGGAACAAACGATTGTCTCTAGATGGCAGGTGGATGGACAGGAGGTGTTGAGAAGTAAAAATGGCCGATGACGTTAGTTGTTAAGTTCGAACTTGTTCATCAAAATGAACAAATCTTTTTCCGAGTCATTTGGTTCATTCAACGAACGAAATGAACGAATTGGCTTGGATTGGAAAAAGATTTGTTCATTTTGATGAACGAGTTCGAACAGCAGTCACAGAACAGAGCAAGGCAAGCATTTGAGCTTATAAAACTTAAACTTTTTTATATATTTTTAAAATGACCGATAGTTTCGATAGATAAGACCCTCATTCATCATCTGGAATCATTTAAAGCCCTTTGAACAGTTTGCAGTTTGCACTGAAACTCTCATTTTGACCTTGAACCGTTTGGTTCCCATTGAATTCCATTATATGGAAAAAATGCTGGAATGTTTTCATCAAAAACCTTAATTTGTTTTCGACTGAAGAAAGAAAGACGTGGACATCTTGGATGACATGAGGGTGAGTAAACTATCAGCAAAAGTGAACTACTCCTTTAAAAGTCAAAATGGGGAAGGAACGGAATTTCTTAAACGTCTTGAACTGCAAATCGAGTCATCATGAGAAATGAAGTCATGGGATATTCAGAATCAACCCTCATTTCCTGAAATGAAGAAATTAGCATGCAAACTGACATCATCTGTTAAAACAGAGCACAGCTGTGTATCTTCATCCTCACTCGGATCACATGTGTCAAGAGATCAAACACACCAAACAGGTGCGACGGGACAAAAAACAACCTTCAGGGCAATACTATTAGACTGAAATTTGAATAACCCAACACCACTTCAAACTAACGTAATCTAAGGTGAAATTAAATAAAGGCCTGAGACATATAGTCTGCCTGCATCTACACACAGAAGACACAACCATCTGACAGATGGCACTGGCGACCACATCAATGGGATGCATTATTCACAAGTGACTTCTGCCAAAGCTTCAATGTCCGTCCAGTTGCGGACCGCCGACTTTGGCGTCTCATGTGTTGTCTCATATGGACTCCCGGCGTAGGGTAATGGGATTACCAGCCGTTCATTTGACTGACACTGGCTGATGGCCACTGCAGATTCAGGGTTATGCCACAGCACATGGGCGAAAGAGACAATGCAAGCCCTAAAATACTGCCCCTCCCCTCGTGGGACTGTTATCTGACAAGCACTGCGCGTGCATGATGAAATACCTGCTGCGTTTCCATAAAGAGTGACAGTACAGAAGCTCTACTGACAGCAAAGAGTGGCTCGGGCAAATCAGGTAAGGTTGGAAATTCAGTCTGTTTATGTCCAAAGTACAAGTCATGTAGATCAAGTGCTATTTAATTACAATAAAAGTGGATTGTTATGTTGTTGTAAAAAATGTAATCTCCACATTAGTTTAAGCTTCTTACTACAGTTATTTGGATTCCGATGATAAACAATGCATCGAGAAAATGCCACAAAAAAATAGCAAAACTATTTTTAGTCATGTTTGACTAGTATTTTAAAATGGTCGTCTTTTTTGTAGGTAGAGGTTTGGATATAATTTGTTGTTGGCAAACTAGTTGGTTGTTTTTATCTGATCAAAATATAACATGCAAGCTTTTGACAGCAAAGCAAATAATTACAAATATTCCAGGGATTTCCAGCCTTTGGCTACTTGTCCAAATGCACAAAGGCTTCAGCTCGGGACTGCTTGCTCTGCACTGCTTGTGTGTCCACAATAATGCATCATTGTGTAAGTGATGCTGTGTTTAAGTCACTGGCTAGACTACAATATGTCCGTTTTCAAATGATACCATGGTACTGCAACAATGGACATGTATCACAGTAATACCATGCACTAAGGGTGTTTTTCGAATGACATTTGAGCGCCATGTAAACACCAATTTACATGAATAAAGCAATCATTCAATAATCATGGTATTACCATCTGATACCATAGTACCATCGCCACAGTCCTTTGTGTAAGGTTAGCCCACTGCGGATATTTATTTAGTTGTAAATTTGAGTGATGAAATGTTGTAATTCAATTCCAAATACGTATTTAGCAATGGAAGAAGAAACGTTCCTGTTTGTGTTTGTATTGCTGTAATACAGGAAAGCCCGCTACCTAGTACCGAGCAGCTGTCAGTTTCACTACATTTTTCCGTAAGTGTATTAACAATGTTGTCATCACATAAACAAGCAAGCTGATGTGATACACGTGATGTTCTTACCCAGAGAAACGCTATATTCCAGTGAGGTTTAGATGCACTTTGCTAACTTTTTCGCGAAACCCTCCAAACGCCAACATGCTTGTACAGTGCGGACGGAGGACCAAACTTCATAAAGGCGTTACGTTAATGTCACTGCAAATGCATGGCTTTTCTCTTGGGTATATTATGGAATTCGCGGATTTAAAGTACAATTCTCATACTTTTCTTACATTCATTGACGTCTTTCGAAAAAGAAAAAGAAAAATCAAATGTCAGAACATTTTGTGTCAATATTTCTTTTAAAATATAGGCTATACATGACCTGTAGGATGTGTCATATCTTACAGACAGGTGTTTAAATGTGGACTTTTGCTCTATAGCCTATTTATTTTCCCAATAAATAATAAAGAAAATATTGTTTACAGAGATTGAGACAAGTTAAGTAGAATAGACTAAGTGTGACTGTATAATTTACACATTATTTAGTGCTGTCAAATTGATTAATCACTATTAATCTATGCATCTAAGTTATTAGCTACGTGTGTGTGTGTGTGTGTGTGTGTTATTATATCTATGTATATTATATTTAGATGTCTCTGTGTGAAGCCTATACTGTACACACACACACACACACACACACACATATGCATATTTGTGATATATATATATATATATATATATATACAATAACATTTATTTTAAAGAATTAAATATATATATATATATATATATATATATATATATAAATTACACACACAAATATTATATAAACAAAAACTTTATGAATGTGATTAATCACAATCAATCACTGATTAAGCACTAATTATATTATACTATATAAATATATTATACTATACTGTTGTTGATCATACCATATGATATTGCTGATTATTAATTTATAAAATAAAATAAAAAACATACATTTTCACCCTACATTTTAGCAATTTATTTTACAAAACCCTTTTAACCATTGGCTTCACAGTAAAACTACATGTCTTTTAATTTATAATATAATTTTGACTGAATATTGTAAAATAACAGTTAATAAATTAAAGGTGTTTAAGAAGCATTTTTACTTCTTTTTTAAAAACACACTCAGTGTGAAACAAGAACAGTGTAAACCAATAGGCCAAATTAAATTATATTACTTTATATATATAAGTTAGTGAATCACTCACATTTTATTGAAAAACGAATGGGTATTACAGCAACATACATAGTTAAACAGTAGAAAAGCACAATATACGAGCATAACCTACAGACACTATATGTAAAATATATACATGTAACGTGGTTAATACAGAGTAAGTAATAAATAACTGTTGTTGAGCAGTGAAAACGTGGTTTTACACGGGTTAAAAGTGGCACTTCAGTCGCTCGCGCTGCCATTGGCTCGTCTCGCGCACCGCACTGACTGCGACTCGAGAGCACACGCGCTGACACTCACGCGCATGCGTCTCACTTTACTCCTCAGCCTTTGAAAACTCAGAGAGCTCAATTAAAAGACCATGTCCGCCATCGGGCGTCTACAGTCCTCGGTGTCCTTATTTAAACCAAATTCTCCATGAAATAGCATTACCCCGTGGCCTCAGCAATGGCCAGTTCGGTGAGTAGGGCTTTACCTGTTATGTCGGTGCGGTGTTTTGGACCTCCAGTGTCTCTTCTCGTTTTCCTTCCCTTTTGGAAAGGCGATTAGACGCGTATGAGGCTTTTCCAGCCATATTTCCATCGGAATACTGAAGTACAGAAGAACTAGTGGAGTCGTGCGTTTCCAGTGTATTAGTGCATGTCTGCAAAAGTGATGCGCTTGAAAGATTTCAAACAAAAGGAGGGCATTCAGTTACAAATATTCAGTGCTGTGTTTCTATCATTTCTTTTGGTATGTTAAGGTTAACTAACTCAACATATCAGAAACTTGTGATTCGACCATTATTTTGCTTTACCTTTATGCGGCTATTGAGTGGTTCTAACACGCACGCGCTCAGACTGTTCCTGCTTTATACTCAATAATTGGCGACATCATTATAAAGTGAACATTTGGGTGTTTTAGGGTGCCGTTCAGGTGAAGCTGGAACTCGGTCATCGTGCCCAGGTCCGAAAGAAACCCACCGTGGAAGGTTTTACGCACGACTGGATGGTGTTTGTCCGCGGACCAGAGCACAGCAACATTCAGCATTTTGTGGAAAAAGTCGTGTTTCATCTTCACGAAAGTTTCCCGAAACCAAAAAGAGGTATGTGAAGCGGTTTATTAGAATTTGTGGATTCTGCTGAATAGGAAGGCAGGAGTGGTGTGTGTGTGTGATCCAGACTGAATGCACCTTGATGCATGCAGAGATTGTCTGATGGTCTACTGGAGCGCCGCAGGGACAAAAAGCGCTAGATATCAGGGATGCGTAAATAAGGATTTTTGGCGATAAATATTTTGCGCTCATGCCTGTTTTATTCGAACAATTGTGGATTTGTTTGTTTGTCTTTTTACTGATATCATTGACAACACGCACGCAGTAATAGAGTGCGCGACTTCTTCTAAAAAGTTTCCAGATAAATCCGCCACACTCTTAAAAATAAAGGTTGGTTATTGGCATTTATGGTTCCATTTAGAACCTTTAACATCCATGGAACCATTTCCATTGTACAAAAGGTTCTTTATTGTGGGAAAATATTTATTTTTAAATTGTTAAAAATGTTCCTCTCAGTAAGAAAAACAAGGTTATTTGAAAAACTGTTCACTGAAAGGTTATTTTGGGTAATATGGTTCTTCTATGGCATCGCTGCAAAAACACCTTTGGAACCTTTACTTTTAGGAGTGTAGAATAATAACTAAATTTGATTAGATTTGGTTAGTGGATTTGTATATTGTATCCTTGTGGACATTTAAGGGTTTGCTCATCTCTGACAGTGTATGTATCATTTACACTAAGTTCGTTTTTAAATGAATGTTTTGCTCAGAGAAAACTGAATAAAATGTTTTTTTTTTCTTTTGTCGCATCTTAATAAAAATGAGACCCAAATCCATATATTCATATTTTTATTCCCTAGTCCATTGTCGCACCCACCCTCGTTCATTTTAAACATTTACATAAAATGGTATACAGGTAATGCTTAATGTAGTCCTACACACTCTCCCATATTGTGCTGTCTTTGTGGGTCCTGCATGGACCCTCCCCGTCTGGTCAGGCATGGTATTTCTTGATTCTCAAACATGCAGATGTCCAACATGAGAACCTACCGATTCAGATAATACCAGTTGTGTTAAACTGTTTTTTATGGTCTTGTGATTTCTACAATCACCTTGTGTATTGGTGGTCATGTATGAAAGTTATTTCAACCCCTGTAACTCACAACGAGAGAGAGAGAGAGAGAATATGAAAGAAAGCGTCTGGTGGTCTGAAAGGAGGAATGTGGGAGTAGCGGTTGATGAAAGCCTAGGAAGGAATTAATTAAAATATTTGCTGGTTTCCTCTCCTTGCCCGAAGTGTTTAATCTGAGTTTGCTATATGAGTGACGTGGTAAGTGCTGTAGAAAGTCACTGTCACTCCATTTAGATCGCATGTGAGCATTTTCACTTTATTAAGAACAGTTGTTAGATCTTCTTTGTTCCAGCCAACCATTTTCCCCCCATTACATGCGGTGCTTTTTGCACAAATAGTGCGTACATGTTGTTTTCACAAAGATAAATGGATGTTTAATCATGCACGTCACAAAAATATACCTTCGCATGCAGTGTTTGACATTAACTTTTCACCAGTCACTGTGGCTGGTGCTTTTCCAAAGTTATAGCCATTCAACATTTTCATTGGCCACAATTTTGACATTGATGCCATGTTATATAGAATTTTTACATTTGGCAGCAGGTTTATTAGGCTGCTGTCTCTTTAAGACCAGATGAACGGATCCATTATACTGTTACACATGCGTTTTCTTTCTCAACTGTTGACCTTCACTTAAAACATATCTGACTGTCTGTGTTTATGTGAATACTCACCAAGACTGGCATTTTGACATTATTTTGTGTTTATTTGACTGTTTAAGTGCAATAGAGTGCCGAAGTTACGACGTCACTCTGTAGGCCAAAACGCGGAAGTGAGTTAGCATTTTAGCATTACGGTTCCCTCGCTCTAAAGCCTATGGGATTTTTGAATGGGTTTTTGCTAAATCGCCTGAAATAAGGTCTCTGGTGAACAAAGCCTCTAAATATTTTCACGGTTTGATCTATGATACAGAACACACAGTTATAACCTGCTTGTGGTTTTTTTAAACTTTGTGTCTGATTGTGTTTTTTAAAATCTTTATATAGGCTTCAAAATGTATACATTTTGGATTAACTTATAAAGATTATCTTGCTAGACAAAACGTGTAAGGGTCACAACCCTTTGTTAAACACAGATCTTATTTTTTGTGATTTTCCAAAAGTCTATGGGGAAAACGCATTGCTTTTCGACCGAGGGAACCCATGCGAAAATATGTGTGGTAGTCAATGGCGAGAGACAACTTATCTTTTTATTCCATCTGAACTGTGCCCTGAATTACACATATGATGTTTGTCAAATTAAATGATAATTCTGAAAGTCAAAAACGTCGCCATTTGTCATAAAACAGAAGAGTAACCTTTAGTTTTACGTGGAAATCGCTCAATGAACTACATCTCCCGGGAAGCGAAACAGAGCAAGATCCTCTGCTCGTGTGTGTTCAGTCTGGTACAAAACACTCAGGCATGACGGCGTAACGTTACGATTATAACGTAAGACTGTAGAAACAATGACGGACATTAGCCTCAGTAAAGTTAGCTTCATTCATTGAGAGAAAATGTGCGCCTTTGGGGGTTGTAGTCTTTGTAATTATGTATATTCACAGTCTTATACCTCAACGTTTTTACAGCAAACGGCGACTTTCTTTACTTCAAAATGCATCTTTTAAATTGACAAACATCATATGTGTAATTCAGGGCACAGTTCAAACGAGATCAAAATATTTGTTGTCTCTCGCCATTGACTACCATACAATATTTTTGGTGGTCGACCGGAAGGGGAGGGCTCTCTATAAGCAGCGAAACATAACTCAACGTTAGTACTGAGGCAGCTTTATGTGCAACACTTTGGGTGTGAGCAAAACATCTACAGGAGTGAGTAAAATTATGCGCACTGCCACGCCAAGATTCAAACCCAGTACCACCAACAATATTCATCCGGAGCAAATGAAACCAGTGAGTGAGGAGAGGCGGGTTTGTGTGTAACTCTCTGTCGGAGACATAAGATGCATCGTGTATCTATTCTGCGGAAAATTGGAAGCGTTTTAGATATTTCCGTATCGAAAAATCTATATTTTTGACAACACTACAGAGCACTTAAACGTACAGTATGCGATTTTTGGCCACCAGGGGTCACTCGTTTAAAATAATAACAAAAGACGTACTTTGATGACGTCGGGAAAGAGCGTGGGCTCACGGGAGTTGCTGTCGCTGTCAATGACAACCAGCTCAGCTCATGACATGACATCATCGTTTCACAAAATATACGGACATACGGCATCTCTCTGTAGATTTAGCTTGTCAAGAAGCTTTAAATGCAACCCCAATGTTTACCTGTGTCATGCTTCTCCTGTCCTAAACACTTCTCGCGTCATATTTTTCAGGTACGTTTGAGCTTTAGCTAATGAGCTGGCTGTAGCAGCAGAACGTGCAGGCAAAGCGTAATCGTGGTCCATAACTATTATACAGACGAATATAAATATTAATATTACGCTACTTCAATGAATGGCCTATTTTAGAACATTTTTCATATATAGAGCGCACCGGATTATAAAGCACACAAGATACTGCAGTCAAACTTGACTGGGTTTGCGTTATTCATCCACTATGTGCTAAAGAGAATGTAGTGAGTGCGCGGCGCCGGAGGTGAGGCGTTTATTTAGTAAGCATGAGAGAGCTGAAGCGGGCACGTACATTCGCAGCCTGACTCATAATGAGTATTCAATGTGCGCGGATCGCTAACAGCAACAGTTGGCTGTTTTGAATGAGACGAACCGGTTACTGTGAACGGGGAGCGCTTTATGCGCGAGCAGCACCGGCGGGGACAGTGTGTCTGTTAAGAGTGAGCGCTCGTGAGCGGGCACGTGATTTACACACATAAAAATACGTACTACTTTTTTTATTTCGTCATTTTCTTTGCTTTATTGACGGTAGTCCAGTGTTCCCCTTTGTGTTTGGCGGTTTCGCCGGGTTCCGCAAGGAAGTTAGAGAAAATAGAGGAGTCAAAGGTTATATGACGCCATAGACGGGCGACGAAACGGAAATAAAGAAACGTCCCGTGTCTTCGAATTAAACTATAAATTTCTCCGTATTTGAAATTTGGTGGAAACTGTCGGGATAATGTAAGTACATATCTAACAGAAATATATAACATAGATACAGTTATTTTTGCTATTTTTAATGCAGAAAAATTACATATTGTGGCTTTAAGCCTAGTTTATTACTTCAGGTGCCTTTTAAAAGACTACAATTGAAAAATGTATATTGTTTATAATATTCAACCCGCATTTGGTGGGTCGTCGGATGTTAATGTCAAGCCCCGGTTGCACGCACTGTAATGTTGCTAAATTGTTCTGATTTAACATTTTGAAGCTTTCTAAGAGCGTTTTATTGCTGTGGTGGGAAATCAAGCCACAAAGTTTGGAAAATTGCAGAGAAGGACTTAAGTTGCTTCTGTGGACATGGCTTCAAACGTATGCTAATATTTCCCTCATTCCTTTGCGTTATAGGGTTCATATTATGTCCACCGCCGCGGGTTTGATTTATGCAACAGAGTTGTTGTTTATTTAGGATCTGTGTGCTTCAGATCAGCTCTATGCGTGTGGTGAAATCTCCCCCGCTATATTTATTTTCTCAAAACATTAAAACAGACAGTAAATCAAGGGTTGGAGCTAATTTGGAAACTACTGGAAATCATGCTCCCGAAGCTCCTCGACGACAAGAGCTACACTAGATGTGGGTTTGCTTGAACTTCTAGCCCCTCTCCTCTTTTCTTTGGCAAATGTCTTCCAGGGGCTGCTGAAATAAACTGCGAAAGCAGCAGGGGGATACTTAACCTCTAATAAATCCTGCCTTATGGCACCAGCTTTTCGAGACCCTACCAAACACCACCTTCGAAGTATACCTAAAATGTTTTTGCGCTGTGATGAATTAGTAGTCTAAGTACTTCCTGAAGTCTGCAGCTTTGTGTATAATGGAACCGACAAAGTGTTCGCTTCAGAATGAACTCGGGGAAGAGGGTTTAAATCACTTAAGTCAATGTAGATAGATGTATACTTCATGTTAATGATGCTTGGAACAGGATTTCCCTTGAAAATTTGAATGTCGAATGACTACTTTTGTGAAATTTTAGTCATGATTAGACCCAAAACAGTGAATAAACACATTTCAACGCCGTGAAAAATAGATGTCAGCAGGCCTTCTGCGTACTCGGAAGATAATTCACAACAGGACTCTCCGTGGAGGGGATGGATACAGAAACCTGCTTTCTTAGACTTAGAATTTATGGTGCGCCTGTAAGGTAAACAGTCAGGCTTATTATTTGGGGTCCCGGGAGGCTACACCACCCCCTTCTCCCCCCGCCTCTCCCTCCTCAGGGCTTTGATCAGTGTTAGCTGGTGTCGAGACGAGCCGAGGGGAAGTTCGAGGGAAACCTTGCACACAGACGGGCTTGTGTTTGACAGTTTAATACCAACAGTCTCACCATACTGCCCCGAAAGGAACAGCTGCTCACACACTCGCTGAGTTCTCCAAAACTCTTTACTCTAGTAGAGGCAGTAAGTCCCTTTTCTCTCTCACCTTTGTTTTGTGTTTGAAGCCTCGGTGGTATTCGACGTTACCCCTTTCACAGCTGTTGTGGATTACACATGTTGCCTCCCTGTCTCTCACGGGGTTATGTGCTTCCTTGTGCCTTTCTCACAGGTAGTCAGTAAGTCATTTGAAAAGTGTCCACCTTCATTCATAGATGAATTGACAAAACGCCTTTGTTAGTTCACCCTAAAAAAGAAAATGTCATTTAACTTGTTCACACTTGTATTTCGGTTCGCTTGGTTTAAAAAAACAAACATCTAGTCCTTGTCCGCTTCGTGTTCACATTTGGCATCTTAACACCAAACCTAAAGATACTGAACTTAAAGGCATGGAGATGTTCACAACCTGTTTGGTCGGCTTTCATTACGTATGTTTTGCATCTAAACTTACCGAACATTCAAAACAATGCTGTTTTGTGTTGGGATGGACGCGCTCGCTGTATGTGTGTAGCCTATAGGCCTATATGATGGTATTTTAAACAGCGGACAACTTGAAGAGCTTATAAAATGTGTGAAAACAGCAGCAGGAATCCCTCCGTCACACACAAATGAAGATCTGCTGCTAGGAGATGTGGTTCTGATGCCTGTCCCGAACTGTGATGGGCAACATCGCAACTATGACGAGAAAAATCGACTTAAGAACTCGATATCGTGATGGAAACTTTTAACTCTCTCTTTTCCAGCACTTTAGACGCAGTTGGGCTTAAAGAAAATAGTTCAACGCCGTGGTACAACGAGCACACTCGGGCCCTTAAAGCTACAATACCTAAGATTTTATGCCGCTAGAGGGCGCTACATTCAAAACAACAGCAACGGCTTTGCTTGATGACGCCGTGGAGGAACGCGGAATGACGGGAACTGTTGTTTTCAACTCCACCGTGGATAAATCAGTCAGACGGGAATCGAAAATTAGTTGTCATGGATGAGGTAAAGTTCGATTTCTATAACTGTTGTGTTTAATAACATGCTTGTTTGTCATTAAACTGAAATAACCGCACGAAAAGTAAGGTTTAAAAGTAAATTAGTTCTCACAGATGTTAGGGGAGAGCCGGGACGGTTGAAACACTTTTCAGATAAACGTCGTTTTCTAAGATACAGCCAACAGTTCACATTCCGAGATGTATTCGCGGTGAATATGACCTTACGATTTTTCACATCATATGCATAGACAACAAGACATTCTAACAATAATTGTTTTGCGTCGTTTACTGACATGAAATTTGAATACAGGACACGGTGTTACTCACCTGTCAAGTAAAACACATGCAAGATTGGCGTCTCTTTCTAGTTAGAGTTTTTCACGAAGTTATATCCATTTAGGAAATGCCACACCGATGTTGAGCTGGTTTTATTTCTATTGTCCCAAATTCTTCTTGGGTCGTTTGGTTGACCCGTTCATTGACGTTTGCGTTTATGAGACTTGTCTTTGTCGACAGAACCAGGTGCAATCGCTAAAGAATAATTGTGCTCCATTTCATAACAAATGCGCGAAACAAGCTGACGTTTGTAGCTTGATAGATGCTAACGCACAAATACAACTTCCGCATTTGTCCAGGACTACACGCAGTACGAGCAGAAACCGAGGTAACGCGGATATGTCACGATTGACTGGCGACTCCCAGCTCACCCCTGCTCACACGCCCTGTTTCCTTAGTTAAAATCTCAAATTTCTCGCGATTTAAGCATTGTTTGAAACATTTGGAATATTGTAAGTTATCATCTTAACTAAATATATAACACTGGCCTTGTGATTTTGGGATATTTTAATCCAAAAATCTTAGGTATTCCACCTTTAAGAGAGCAGCCAGAAAAATGTAGCATAGCTGGAAGAAAACTAAACTAGAGGTATTCCGGATTTCATGGAAGGAGAGCTCGATTGCATACAGAGAGGCCTTAAAAACTGCTAGGTCTGCTTTATTTTTCAAACCTATTAGAAGAAAATAAACATAATCATAGGTATCTATTTGAAACAGTGGCTAAACTTACTGCTTTTGGTTCGTTGACATGTGGTCCAGGTTTCGTTCATATTTCAGTCAAACCGCACATTCATTTGGAATATATTCAGCGATCTTGGTCCACTTGTTTGGTGTGCACCAAGGTTTGGATGGCTCACTTTTAAAAAATGAACCGCACTAACAAAGCAATCACACCGTAGTTTGTTTTAATCGAACCAAACCAGCCAAGTGTGAACACACACTAAATCACCCTATTGTTCCAAACCTGACTTGATTCTTAGCCTGGCTAATGCCAGACCACATCTCATTGAGAATGAGACGTGGTCTGGAAACCACATGTTCATTTTCTTGTATTTGAGGCGTGGTTTGCGAATGCCCAGAGCCGTATTATTGGGTGCTACGAATGTATATCAAATGCGCCTGTACGTAGCTCATAGCCAATCGGTTCAAATGATACCAGATGACGTATGTAGAGCGACAGAAAATTAGACGATGAAGACGACGATGGGTCAGAGATTTAGGAGATGTTCACACAAAACGTGTTTCTCAATGTCAAGGATACTTCCTTGGCAGGACGGGTCCTTCCAAGTCATTTCCTTTCAGAGGCTAGATGAGGCTCCTCTTTAGCATTCGGAGAACGCATAAATGGAACAGGCTAGCAAGTGCACGTCATTGCGTCATTACATCAGTGAAAGGCCCGCTTTCGGCGATGCAAAAATGGTAGTGCTACTGGTTTGGTTGCTGGACCGCACTGTTTAAACACACTTGACAGTCCTTATTTTGTCTTGTCAGCCCTCATAGAAATAAATAAATAAGTAAGGGATAACGTATAGCGAGACGGTTGTTATAGCGAATACAACCCCGCAAACTCTAATGCGAAGCGGAGGGGTCTTGAATTAGCCTGAAGGGGTTGTGTTCGCTGTAACAACTGCCTCGCGCCTATACATTTTCAATATGATGATAAAATGGCTATCTACCAAATAAATCAATAATTTGACACAAAATATTGATTTAAAAAGGAGTTTATTAATTTAAAAACGATTATATTACTGGAGTGAACAACTGCATCCATAGCAACACGATCTAGCTGTTAAAACACATGAAATGGTAAAATATGTGATCAACAAAAAAGGCTAAAAAAATGTAAAAAGTGAATCAAATCCCCCCTTCTGCAAATCAGTTGAGCCGATATGTTTAATGTCAAACATTAGGCTGAATCGAAAGGTAATTTCGCGTCAGCTGGCATGGTCCATAGGTATAAACAAACAAACTGCTTTGGTGTCTCGCATATACGTTGTCATCGTCTTGCTGCTCCCTCCCCATTCTGTGATTGGTTCCCTATTTCAGGGGAAAATTTGGTTCATGGTGTCTAGGTTGCCTAGCAGCGTGAATAAAATCGCGCTGCGGCAAGGCAGCATGGGGAAACCCAGGCTATTTGATTCTATAAAAGACAAAAAATTCCGACTTTTGACTTTAATTGTATGGACATATAAATATCTTCTTTTGTGTGAAGAAAAAGTCTCACTGGTTTGGAGTGCCACAAGGGTGCGTAAGGGATGACAGAATTTAAAACTATGCTTCAGAATTTAAAACTGTGCTTTTGTCGATGTTTCCCAATTTCAGAAATCATGTGTACCTTGGCATTTAAACTAAGATGAAAAGTGTTTTTTTGGCTGGGATAAAGGGAGTGAACAGCCATGATTAGCAGGCATGCTGTGTAGCCTTGGAAACCTGATATTTTGTGCTAGCGCAGGAATAGGGGGGCAACAAACCCAAATAAATGGAGTGGAACATGGACTTTCATTTCACCTGCACTATCTATGGCAGTTATACTATCAAAAATATATATGTCTGGCTTTTGGTTCATGACAAATCACTACTTTTCTGTAGTAAACATTGGTGTTTCTAGTCTTTTATCTAGGACACAAACATTGGCTGACAGTTAGTTGGGCATCCCATTCAGATCCGCTGCACACACTATAGGTCATGAGGGACTGCAGAATGTGTGTGATGTATTTTTGTATTTATTTAGCCTTTTTATTGCTGAGGGAATGACAAAACAAGATTGTATCATCATTACATCAGTGGGCCATGTCAGTATGTCTCTGAATTCTCTAGATTTGACAGGACACTTGAGCCCAAATGCTGGAAGAGCTTAAAATAACACCATTTCTGTTTTACTGCAGAAGCCTCATACAACTTTATTTATGCTCTCTGGTGTTAAATGGAGAAAAAAGTCCTTCAGTCTCTGTGATAAAATGTCTGAAGGAAAATTTGTTAATTTTAGCAAAATAAATATCTTAAAGGAGAATTCTGGCGCAAAATGAACCCTTTGGTCTATTAAAACATTGGTACCTAGTCAACCGTTCTCTGAGATTCGTTTTCATAATAATCGAATGTAAAGAGTTTTATCTCTAAAAACTGTTTAGCGTATAATGCTAGTAATGGGGGCATATAATAAGTAAAAAGAAATCGCTAGTTTATACCACTAACAAGGCTCAAAATAGCCCCACACTAACACAGTAACATAATGAGGGTCCCTACATGCAAAACGAAGCATTGAGAACTTTGTAAGTGAACAGACCGTTTAATAAGAAGACAGTTTATAAAGACAGTTCACTTCATGTATACAGGCAGGAGCCATCTTGGCAAACAGTCTTGACTAGTCAAACCACAAATGCCGTTCAGAAGTTCGCTGAACTTCATACAGTTCAGCTCACTTGGCACGTCATTTGTGGTTTGAACCAGGGGCTAAATGGTCCGTGTGGCACGGTTCAAATGAGTAGTGCTGTTTTGTTCCACTTTTGGGAAAATGATCGAACGTTTATACTCTCAAGAGATAATTATATTGCAATTATTATCGTTATCGTTTTATCAACCAGTCCAATCTTCAGCTACTGTTGCTAGGGTGTTACCTACTCGCAAGAGCTCGTTTCCCCGCTAATGATGACCTGACGGACGGTCAAAGGAACCAGTGTCAACCTCTTCAAAAGTCATTAAGCTATACCAACCAGGGGTGCGTTTCCCGAAAGCATCGTTAGCCAACTATGGTCGCAAGTTCCATCGTTACCAATAGAGTTCAATGGAAATTGCGACCATAGTTGGCTAACGATGCTTTCGGGAAACGCACCCCTGGACTATTTCTAGACACGTACTGGATAACATCCTGATTAAACCGGCCATCAATCGGTCAACCAGATTAATGATTAAAAGGAACGATTCGTTCAATTGGACATTTAGTTCTCATGAACGTCCCGAGATAAGCTAGAGGAGATGACAGAGTTTTCAGTGAGTGAGGGGTACAGACCACTTTTACAGTGCTTTGTTTCTTTGATACTCTAGTATTGTAACTGCATGAAGAAAAGACTCTCCTGTGTTTCAAAGAAGGCAAAGTCACATGGGTTTGGAATAACCAGCGATGAGCGAAGTATTACTTTAAATGACCAATAATGGAATGAAATCATTCTTTAGATGCGTTCCAAAAGTCATTGACCATATTTAGTGCTATTCGATCTCTGTAATGTTTTTGACGCTGATGCATCATTCGTCAGTGCCACTCGGCTCTTCTTTCTTGTGGTCCTATAATGAGCAGGTAAACGTGTTTGCCTGTGGGCATCTTTTCCTGAAACTTCTGTAAGCCTTTTAACTTTGTTCCCCGCTCATTGACTCGGCCCGAGCTGGAGTAAGGGTTGTGTTAGTGTCTTATCGTGCATATGCATTGAAACCACAGAGTTTAAGCCCTCCTCGGGCAAGGTATGGCTTAGATGTCAGTGGGGGCTGCCTTCCTTTCCGCCTCTATTCTCCTGTGCGCTTGCCAGGCTTCTTTCCACTTGATGGGAAGCGATCCATCCATGGAAGGAGAGATGAAGTGACTCCCTGCAGAGTGGAATTGAGGAGTGTAGGAATTTTATTCTGACAGAAAGTATGATTTATGAAATTGTAGATGTGGGGGCAACATTTTGGGAGTGCATTTTTGTCTTGAAGAGCCAGAGAGCTACTGTCCCTAATGTATACGTTTGACACTTAAAATGCTCAATGATTTGCGTTTGGCACTGGCACTGGCACTGCATGAGACTGGGTGAGGATAGGCAGCTGAAAATTCCAGCACACTTCAAGAAGTCCACTCTTAGACCGGACATCATCAAGGTGTCTGAGTCAACAAAACGGGCTCATCCTACTGGAGCTAACTGTGCTTTGGGTGGAGAGATTGAAAGAGACGCAAGAGAGAAAGTGGTTAAAGTATTGAGGGACTGTTGGAGTGGGTGGAAAACCATGTCCATGCCAGTAGAGGTTTGATTTGCTGGTCATTTACTCAGCCAGGCTGGGAATAACTAGCACAAGGCATTAGCAGAGTCTTGATTAAAGGGATAGTTCGCTTTGAAATTATTTTTTTTATGTTTTAGCTTACCTCAAGGGCATCCAAGATGTAGGTGTCGATGTTTCAACAGCATTTTCAATTTTGAACATTTTTGGTCAAACCGTTGTTATCCGTCAGTCCTATAATGCAGTTTTAGGGGGTCAACCTCAAAGAGAATGCACAGAGAAGTCCACATGATTTAATGACTCGTAAATGTAAGTACACATTGATTGCCTAAGACGCGAAACGAGCGGTTTGTGTGAGAAAACAAACAGTGTTTATATCGTTTTTACCTCTTGTTAACAGCCGTCGAACTGATCTGAATCAGATGTCCAACTGAACCGAACTGAACCGTCTCCAGACGTTACGCCGGAAGTGATCTCTCGCGAGTCGCGCGTCTACGTCACGCATTGTTTACACGATATTTCGGAAGTTTTATCTTTCACTAAACATATTTAGATATATCGAAATCGTCTTCCATTGCAATTTCCCGTATCTCTAAATATGTTCAGTGAAAGATAAAACTTCTGAAATCTCTGTATAAACAATGTGTGACGTAGATGCGCAAGAGATCACTTCCGGCGTAACGGTTCAGTTGGACATCTGATTCAGATCAGTTCGACGGCTGTGGTTGCAAGAGGTAAACTATATAAATACTGTTTGTTTTCTCACACAAACTGCTCGTTTCGTGTCTTAGGCCATCAATGTGTACTTACATTTACGAGTCATTAAATCATGTTTAATTTGGACTTCTCTGTGCATGCTCTTTGAGGCGAAACGAGGGGAGGACCCCCTAAACCTCAATTATTTGACTGACATACAACAACAGTTTGACCGAAAATATCAAAATTGAAAATGCTGTGGAAACAAAGACACCTACATCTTGGATGCCCTTGAGGTAAGCTAAAACAAATCAAAAATTAATTTCAAAGTGAGCTATCCCTTTAACCCCGATCAGGGCGCCTGGAAGACCCGAAACACCCAACGACGCCAAGAAACAACACTGATGTGCATTAGCGGTTGTATGAATAACGTGACGGCTAAATTAATGAAGCACACATGGATAGGTATTTCTGAATGATTGGTTCTGTCCCAAAGCATCGTCTTCAAGTTTATTGCTGAATTTATGAAACCGTCCATTTCATTTCTCAGTGAATTGCTTGGCTGTCTACCTCAATTTGTTGGATAAAAATGTCAGTTTTTTGGAAGTACTACTGCCTCTTTGTGCATTACATTTAACAGGTTTCCACAGAGACCTTGTGACTATCTCTCCATGCATGGTTGCATTCTTATAATGTAATCTTTTGAAATGATTGTACATTTCATGAGCAGTCATTAACTGTGATTTCATTTCTGGCATAGTGAGCTGTGAGCATCTTGCAATCATGTCATTTTCTTGTTCGACAACACACACACACACACACAGAGAGAGAGAGAGAGAGAGAGAGAGAGAGAGAGAGAGAGAGAGAGCTAAAATAATTGGGTCTCTCTGGCTGAATTGCATGATGATATGTCTCTCCCTACATGTGGAATAAATTCTGCCAATTGGGAGTGTGAGTGTCGCACATTTCTTTTTCCCATCATCCCTGACTGTCAAATCTCTTCCCAGCGAAGAACTCGCAGTGATCTTTTAACCATGCACATATCATTAAACTGTGAAGGCATGGCTGCTGCCAGCTCATACTTTGACCCGTTTAACATGTCACATGTTTGTGGCTTGTAAAAAAAATTCACCATTTTGAATATCTTGAATGCATGTTGTGAATATCTAGGACATTTTTTATTATGCCGTTACCCTTCAGTTATTGCACTTGATCTAAATATGAGTATATATATGGTGAATGTGATTTCATCAGGTGTGTTACAGGATCAACGTCTTTGTTTATCCTGAAAATAACATTCAAATCCGCCAATCAGATTTGAGGGACAAGTTTAGGCTTACAACCAGGGTTAGGTGCTTCTACATTAGTGTTATCCACCATCACTTCCCTGTGATTTTTTTTATTTATTTATTTATTATTATTTTTTTACTTATGGGTATGGTTGGGTTTAGGGGAAGGGATAGGGTTAGGACTAAATATTTTCTTCCAGGATCAACAAAATATGTTGGCCCAGGAGCATGGCAAAATCACGGTGACCATGTGTTTATTTTTACTTCAGAACTGTAATATTACAGCATCCATGCTCATATTATAGCTGCCATAATCATTTGTGTACTTGTGATCATTCGCAATTTAGCAGATTCAGCGAATCACCGAATCTAGTTCAAATCAGAGTGTGTGTGTGCGTCCCATCTTTCCAAAATTCCTTAAAATACGACCTTTGACAACAGCGGTGCTTTCAGCACAAGGCGAACGGTATAGTTAGCACCAGCGAGGCTGCATGAACGGCCCTGTAATTGTTTTACGACGCTGCAGAAATTATACCACCTTGTATAGGTGATGCACAAAGGGCTCTGTAGCCATGAAACTCCAGACTGCCTCCTTTGCTGGGATGAAAGGAGCGGAAGAGGGAGGCAGGGACAGAATGAAGGGAGAGAGGGGGTGGAGGGAGGCTTGTGAGCAGCAGTCCAAAACAGGAACTGGGCCATAAATGCTGATTTTCCCCCGGTTTGGTGAGTCAAAGGGGGTGAAGGGGAGATGGGGGGGGAGGAAGTGGTTTATTGAAGCATGGTTTATAAGGGCTGTCTGTTGGCAATTCTTTCACTCCTTTGCTTTGTATGTGTGCACGCCATAAAGCATTTGGCTCTGTCTTTTCTTTACTGCACTCCTGGAAGCTTGCTGTTCCTGGCAGAATGCAAACAAGAAAGTGCATGTAATGCATTAGTCATGTTTGCCCAATCAGGTGTTATGAGAATGCAGGTAATTTGCAGAGTGCCATTAAGAACACTAATGCAACTACAAAAAGGGCTAATAATGTTTCAAATGACAAACAAATTTGAAAAAGATTGTAATCACAACTGATCCAGGTCGGAATGAATCCTCTTTGCTGGTAGTGAAGATTTATTTATTCAAGATGACTCATGAACATTTGGCAAGGCTAGTTTTGATTTATTCACCGTGGCCGATTCGCATTCAAACATATAAACATGTTTGAATAAAAAGATTGATTTTCACTTTCCACTCATTTTTTTTTTCACTTTGCCTTCATTTTCACAATCACTCTGATTGATGCAAATTCTTTGTGCGCCTTCAATATCAATTGTTGCGCAGGATTTTATAGGCACGGTTAGGAAGCACAAAAAATGTTTAGTCTGTTTTTCTAGCACAAGGAGACTTTAATTTGTAACAGTGTTCCTGGCAGGGATGCAAGACTGAAATCTGACCCACAATTCTGTGCTCTCACTGAGGGGGAATCCTGCTGTGGTCATTGTCCACATGGCAGAACGCAAGAAGTGTAAGCTGACACAAAAACATGGCTGGGAAAACCGTACTCTGACGAATTGTCATAAGTTTCTAATCACTTATGGTTTTTATACGAGGAGCTCCAGTCAATAAGAAGATCTTGTAGTGCATCTGTATTCTACATGGCATTATCTTTGAAGACTAACCAGATCCGGGTGGAATCTTTAAACTTTTTTTTTTAACCTTTTTTTTAGCTAGTTTTGTTGAAAAAATATGTGATCTATGGCCCTGTTTACATGAGAATGTAAAAATGTGCCTTTCGTTTACTCGGCGACGGCGGTTTTGGGGCTTAAAAACGCAAAAAAGTGAAACCACGCTCCAGAGTGGAAATCTTAAAAACGCTCCCCCGTCACGTTCCCGTGTAAACGGTAAAAACGCAAAAGTCTGCTTGACCGTGAAGGTTGTACGCAGGCATACGGACTTGGTGTTGTTGTGTGGCAGTGCTCCACCTTGCCACCTAGCTGCCTGGAGTGCATACTACATTGAATTTCACACACTTTTGTGTCACCATATGCATGCGGATTTCCCACCCAAAACGCTTGTCTAAACGCAGAATAAAAAGTGATAACGCAACGCCACTTTTGCGTTTTCTCTTCAGAATCGTTTTCGTGTAAACATAGCCTTAAACTTGGTAAAATTTGATAAATGGAGCTAAGAGTGTTACACGTCATTCACGCATAATGCAAATAGACAAAATATTTAATAAACAAGCACACGTAATGTGTGATACATTTTCAATGAAGGGGTTTGCAATGCGGGTGTTGACAGTGCTATACCTTTTTGTCTGTCAACATTTCATTCGGTAACGTTTTAATTTTTATATGCAGTTTAATGTTTATAATCACATTAGCTTACATGTGCGTAAGCAATGCTTCTATCGATGTTTCTGCTTCTTCTTCGCCTTTGTTTGATCCGTAGATTCAGTAATCTTTCAAAAGATGTGTAACAGCGCCCCCTACCGTAACAGTGAAAACAAGGATTGTCGGAAAATTCTGTCAATGGTAGGGAAAGTTAAGAACCAAACTTCTTCTCTTTTTAAATCCGTATACATTTCCCTCAAGAAAACAAACAAAAAACATTAGTACAAAGTTCTAATTTTTTTTTACTGTGAAGTTTGTCCTTTACTTTTTTGTTCTGAACTGGTTGGTCACTAACCCCAAATGGTCCTTTGGTTTGTTCTGATGACACAGGAGAAACAATGGTCTAAACCATGATTAAGGATAAAATGCAGCTAACCCAACCCGATCTCACGGGAATTCGTATGAATTTTACGAGGTGGCTAATTCGTAACAATTCGTGCGACCTCACTCGTACGAATTAGTACGATTTTTGCTAAATCGTACATATTTTACGAATTGGCCAATTCGTATGAATTCTTACGATTGACCTACCCCTGACCCCGCCCCTAAACCTACCCATCACGTGGGTTTAGACAAATCGTACGAGTGAGTTTGTATGAATCAGTACGAATTAGCCACTTTTTAAGCACTTGTACGAATTTGTACGACTTGGTAGTGAGATGGTGATGGCGACTGCATTTTAACTTTTTATTTTTATAATGCCAGTGCATCTTCAATATTTTTTTGGCACCATCTTGAGCCTCTATTTAGCTTGCTGTGGCAAAACCAGTTGAGAACCATTCTATTAAATCATCTTTATTATCATTAGATGACCAATGACTTTTCTAACTAGGAATGTTGCATGTGCACTAAAATCAATGCAGGGTAAGTGGGCTGAATGATTTCATCATCTCTCTATGGCCACCCTCCGTTGCAGTCGTGCCTTCAGGGAGAACCTTTGATCCACACAGAGAAAGGGAGCTTCCTAAGACAATCTAAGAGAGTATCAAGCATGCTCTGTCTCAAAGGATCTGCTGCACAAAAGTGAAACTTGCGTTTGCGTCTGAGAATCTACTGAGGTACAAAGTAACGCTATCCCCATTTATCTCAGTGAAGTGTAATTCATTCATCCACCTCAAAAGACTTGAACTGCTGAGGGGGATTGATCTTTCATTTAGACGAACCCAAGAACAATCTAAATGATGTCCACGTCTTTCCCTATCTGTCTCTCTTAAAGTCGGAACAAAAAGTGGAAAAGCTTTATTGGCATGACTAGATGACTTGAAGATTACAATTTTAACATTCATGTTGAATAGTGGCCATGCATACAAACAGCCAAAGTAAGACAATGTAGAGCAGAAATGGTACAAAATAGTGGTTGGAGGGATGAGGAATAGAGGCTGTATTATTTTTTTTTTGATTTCATTTATTGTTTTTTGAGGTTTTTTGTCTGTTATACAGTATTTTATAAATTTGTAATCTTTTAAAGTTCTGTGACATTTTACATTTTCCTTTTCACCAGTTTTACTAACTCTTTCGTATTCTCGTCCTTTATTTCTCACACTCTTCCCCCACCTTTTCCTTCATCTAAAGTGGGTTTCTGTGGGGATGACATATATCGAAAGCTAAGTGAGTGAGGTTAAAGATAGGGTAGGCAATTTTTTTCATAAGTACTATGTTATTCTGGTTAAAACACTCTTCACATCTTTATAAGCAATCAATATAGAAGTGGTTGAAATATTACAAAATTTACACTTACAATCAAACTGGGAGTCTCAGAGCCAAAAAAGTTACGGCAACAGTTACATTCTACCCGAAGCTGTTCACCTCCTCAGACTCTGATTTTTGCGTTTGTATTTCAACACTATCAATGCCGAAACGAATCTGCAGCAGTCAGGTGGTACAAGAACGAACTGTGTAAGTCGTTTACGTTCATTATTATTTAACGGTATTTAACGGTGTCTCGTGACGCCATGTGGACCCTGCTCTGGCGTTCATGTGTTTTGGAGGAGACGTGACTTTGGAGACGTTCTGAACGGGGGGGCGAGATCTCATGTTTCAAAGCTAGCTTGCTATTACTAGCCTATGCTGAGATTTCCTACCCTACCTTTAAATAAATGCTTGTCTGTATTAGCTATGCAAAATGCCTTTAATTACAACATCATAATTGACCATATGGAATCACCAATGCTGATGTTGGATGGTGATGATTCACTGCATCATTGGTGAATTGAAACTAGGGTTGGGGATCGTTTGAATTTGAACGATTCTGATTCCGATTCCTTGTTTCGATTCCGGTTCCTAACGATTCTCGATTCCGATTCTTTTAAGAGGCAGGGTCAAAAAAGTTTAGCTAACCAACGGCCTTTCTGAAGGAAATACTCCTTTCTGAAGGAAATACTCCTTCTGTAAAAATACTCCTTTTGTCACAAATTTTGCATTTTGCCGAGATTTCGTTATTTTTAGAAAAGTGAAGCCACACTTTGGATCGCCGACGTAAGGTACTCATGTTCGACTCGCGTGGTTATGCCAACACTTCCGGTAGACGCTTCTTCGTTGGTGTTGTTCAGCGGTTTCTTCTTCCGCTCGGCGGACTGTGAATATCGAAACTAGGAATCGAAATTTTAACTTTTGAACGATTCCGGGAAAAACGAAAAGTTAGTCTCGGTTCCAATCGATTCTCGATACCCAACCCTAATTGAAACCGTATTTACTTATTGGATTAATTTTCATTTATAGGAAAGACCACTGGCTTGAATGTTAATTCTCAGAGAACAAGATGTAGGCTAATTGACAATGGTAAATTTTGCAGACCGCCAGAATGAATCTTTTTAAAAGACAGAAGGCAAAATAATGAACCGAGGGTAGATTTGGCCATAACAGTGCCAGAATTTCACCTTCACTTGCTATTTTCACATTTTGACATCGTTTTTTGTTTGCCTCCTGTGGTGCAGTAAGACTTTCCTTCTGTTTTTACAGTTTTATCTGTAAGTAAGCATCTGTCTCCTGAGAAATCCCTGTATAGATCTGTTTTCCTTAATTTAAACAGGATTTTTTTTCAGATGACTGAGTGATTTTTGAGACTAGAAAGCTCAAAGAACACAATATCAAGAAAAAGAGCATAACAGCCCTTTCCTTGTTGAAGACTGGTTGATGACAGCACAGCTGGAGCTAAAATATAGTCTTTACCTTTGGGAAACAAAGCTGCATGGCTCTCTGCGATGAGGTGAAAAAAGCACCATGCAGGAAATGGAATAGTTTAAATCAGTCAAGTCAGAGCCTTTTCAAATGTCATTTTAATATGAAACCTAGTGAAATTTTACCCCACAACTGATCATCTTAGTATGGTGCCCATTAATGGAAGTGAGCACACTAGTTTGGTTGTTGTTAATGCTGCATACAGTGTTGTAGTACTCGAGACTCGGACTCGTCTCGGACTCGGTCTCGATACCATATTTTAATGGTCTTGGTCTTGTCATGGACTCGTGTCCATTTGGACTCGGAATTGACTCGTACTCGAACATTTTTTTTTTTTTAGGACTCGGACTTATTCCTGAGTCCACTCGAGTTCAATTCAAAATGTTTTTCATGATTATTAATGTATGTTAATAAAATATTTCTTTAAATTGATTGACACGCCCAGTGAATGGTGATTTTCTAGTGCACAATTGCGCATGACAAATTGTAATAAAATTGCTTTTAACACCACCTACTATGTGGCCTTTTTACCCTAAACTGATCATATTTTTTAAACTCTAAGTAAATTCAGTAAAATAAAAAAAGGATTTCACTAAGTAAATAAAAGTAAATTAGGTAATCAACCCTCACTGGTCTCGGTCTCGACTCGGACTCGACCATCTCTGGTCTCGGACTCGACTTGGACTCGACTCTCTATGGACTCGGTCTTGACTCGGACTTGACTCTCTCTGGTCTCGGTCTCGACTCGGACTCGAGTGAGGTGGTCTCGACTACAACACTGCATAGTTAATGCCTTCAGGGCTACTTGGGATAGTTAAAGTGGTAGGCTACAGTGTTGCTATTTCGCAACCCCTAACGGTCAATTACTGGGATTTAGACCTTGATTCCAAGGTTTGGCTGTGGTTGAATAGTTAAAGTCAAACGGGAATGCTGTGTCCTTTAGTCACGGGTAGGAATGTTTTATTGTTATTTACTCTGTCTGGCTGCTAAGGTTTTATTGTCATGGTGGAATACTACTCGTACCACAATGCATTTTATTGACTCATTATGTCTGCGAGTAAAATTATACCCTGAACACACATTCGAGATGGAGCAGGAAACTGCATTTGTTAAGGGTTTGTGAATTTCTGTGAGGGCTTGTTTCAATTCTAATGCATTCACATTTAGAAGATATGGGGTTTGGGTGCCTCGGAGTCTGTGCATGTTTAGTTTTATTTCCAGTCCTTATGCTTCAAGGAGCACAATTATGTAGCCACTTAGTTTGGGAAATAGACTGTCTTTTGATGCTTGCTCTCTCTCTGGGTTTTTCCTGCGTCAAAAAAACGTCTTCAGGGATGGCAGATGAACAAGGGCATCCACAAACACAAGTGTTGGTTACCCATGTGAACTGCGAGCCCATTACTGACAACAAAAGCAAAGAGGTAGTTTATAATATTAACTTATCCTATTTATTCGTGAAATGTCAGCACAGATCATAAAATAAAGTCCTTAGAACTTTATTTATAAAAATAAAATAAATCTGTAAAAGTATATGCCTACTGTAAAGAATAAAACCATAATTTTTACGGTAAAAAAAACTTGAACGTCAAAAATACGGTAGCAGCGTTATTATTGGGTTTACAGACTTAACTTAAAATTTACAGTAATAAACCGTATTTCATTATCTGATATAATGTTAATTATACCAACCCATTGAAGTATTGATATCTGTTTTGTACCATTGTAATACACTGACAACCAACAATCATCACAGCAGAGGTGAGTCACATGATCAATCAAAGCTCATCACAAACCGCTCTTCCATAAGAAGTTTAATACTTGTATAAAGAAGCTGCACAGTGTCATTCACACACATGAAATTAAAAACATGCAATAAACATTAATTTAACCACGTTAAATGTAATATAAAACCCTATTGTACAAAAAAAACAAGAAAATTATGAACTAGTATTTCAACAAATTCATAAAATGTGAAGTGTCACGCATAGGGAAATGTGGGAATGTCAATTTACGTTTTTTTCACTGTAAATTACACAATGAGTTGTTCTTTTTCACTTTCAAAAACTGTAAATTTAATGGTATTTTAGAGTAAAATTACATTAAATGTACCATGAGATCTATCACAGTTATTTACCGAATATAGTACGGAAACTTTAACCAATTAGCAGTTTTGCACTGTAGCATTCTTTTACCGTTAAAATTATGATTATTTTTTTACCATGTAAAAAAAGTCACTGAGCAACTGTTTTGAATAAAAATATCATTTCTCATACAGTATCAGATTGTTTTGTTCCATCCATTGCTTTGGTTTTCACGGTCAATCTGATTCAATCGCACATGTAACTACAGTTGTAAATCCAGCAATGTTTCTCAGTAATGGACAATATAGATTATCTACAGAAGATCGCTGGCATGATCATTGAAGCAAAGTACCGAAAACTCCCTTTATAATCAATGAAGCCGTCAAGAAATCTCTTATGACGTTATTATTTAAGGATTCGTGAGCATGCAGAACTTGAGCGGATTCTGACTAATTGAAACGCATCTGATTGGCCACTGCGTTCACATGCTCAACAGTTATGTCTGTGATTGGCTAAAAAGCTCAAGGCTGAAAAAAACAGGTGGTAAATGGAAACCTTTGACGTCCTTCACAGAGTGCAAACACTCACGAGAGCGTTTTAAAGTACCAGTAGAAGGGCACATATATCTTTTGTGGGACAAAGATTATTTTTGGCCGCCTCCAAAATATGTCCAATGCAGGAAAAACAGGTCTCCCTCTGTTGTTGTATTTTTGTGTAGTTCAGCCAGGTGAGGTCATTTCAAGTCTTGCAATCTGAGTGAGTTGACAGCTGATTTCAGCAAGCACGGTGAAAACAGCACAGGTTTCTTATCGTCTCTGCTTTCTTCCATTTATTGCATGACTTGTTTGTTTTGTAATCATCCTGTAAAGCTGATAACCACAATCAATGCGATGCTGTTTAGAGTCTTGGAATGAATTTAGATGCTGCTGAAGACAACCTAAAGACATTAAACCCTGCTTCGCAAACAGCACTGACTCATATGTGGTTTTAGTCTTTAACTTTTGTCTTTAACACTTGAGCTCGTTTTCTTCCTCATTAAGAAAATGTTTTTATGATTTTCTTCATACAAAGTAGTGCATGTGAAAAACATCTTTTAACCGCTTCCAATTATGCATGTCAAGTGTGTATATAGTCTACTGCACACTTGCAATGCATCCAAGCTTTCATGCCTGTGTTTGTGTACTTGGATAGACTACATTTGCGTGCAAGTGATGCAAGCTAATTCGCTCTAACATAACTTGACTGACTTTGACATTTTGTTCTACTATGTAAATGACACGCCCCCATAGTGAAAACGCACATTTTGAAGCATTTATGTTCATTTTTGAAAATAATTTTAGTAAGTAACTTGATAAGACGGCTTGGGGTGTGAGTGTGTGTGCAGTTTATGGTGTAGAACAAAACGTCGAAGTATCGTCAATGTTTACGAAAGTATCGACTTTATTTTACTCATAAATTGAAAAAGCCTGTTATAAAACCCCATAGGAAAAATCCAACGCGTTCTCATCCTTTAGCGTCATATAGAACGCTATATGACAAAACGGTGCTATACTTCGCACATGGCACCCGTTATCGTTAATATAACACACGCTGTGATGGTTAAGTTTAGGGGTAGGGTAGGGTAGTCTCATATTACGCAAAAGGATTTATGACGCCTTGGGTTCGCATGAATATTAACAATAAAGGGTGCCATGTGCGTAGTATAGCGCCGTTTTGTCATATAGCGCTAAAGGATGAGAACGGGCTGGAAAATCTTAAAAGAACCAGTGGCGAATTAGACTTTACAAACTTCGTTTTCAGTTCATGTCTGTAACATGTTTGTGAACATACAGTTCAATAATGTATTTTTTATAAATATACTATTATTGTTTATACATGTTTGTTTATAATACCTAATATACTAATTATTTTTTACAAAAAAAGATTACCATTTAAAAGTTTCGGTACACTACACACACATTTACACACTCAAAATGAATACTTTTATGGAGCAATGATGCATTAAATTGATCAGATGTGACAGTGAAGACTTATGTTGTTACATATAATATTTGAAGTAAATGTTGTTATATTTTAAAAAAAAAATTCCTGAAAAAAATATACATTTTTTTCCACAAAAATATGAAGCAGCAAAACTGTTTTCCACATTGATAATATAATCATAATTGTTTCTTGAGCAGCAAATCAGGATATTATATGATTTCTGAAGGATCGTGTGACACTGAAGACTAATAAAGTAATAATGCTGTGCCATTATATTTTACATTTTAAAATAGAAAATCGTTATTTTAAACTGTGATAATATTTCACAGTATTATTGTTATTACTGTTTTGTGTTTTTTTATTAAAAGAAATGCAGCCTTGGTGAGCAAAAGACACTTAATGACCATACATGTTTGAATGGTACACTAAAAAAATTATGTGTTGTTTTAACCCAATTTTGGGTCAAATATGGACAAACCCAGCTGTTGGGTTAAATTTATTAATTGCATTTTTAAATCCAACATTTGGGTTTGTCCATATTTGACCCAAAATTGGGTTAAAACAACACAGAATTTTTAATTTCTTTAATATTAAAAATGTATTGTAAAACTGAATGCTGTTGTTCATTGGTAGATCTGGATACCTAACATATTTACAGTACTGTTGTACAATCATGTTAAGTTCTACTTTGTGTCTGCTTGTGTAAATGGATGTGTAATATGTCACAACATAGTTATTTATGATGATGTCGACTAGTTTCTCATCACTTCGCCCATCGTCTGCAGTGAATGTGGAACAGACCCGCACAGAGAACGAAGCACAAACGGCACTAGTGTCGAGGCTCGCGCTCGAGTGAGGGCCTCAAGCAGCTGTAATTGCAAGCAGAGTCGATCTTGACTATACACCTGGACCATTTTCACCGAATTCAGGAATTCAACAGAGTGGACTGTTTGTTGAAAAGCGCAGAGGGTCATCGCTCGTTGTTTCAAGTTGGCATCTGGGGGAATCTTTACTAAGCTGGGCGTTTTCCATGACCCATGGTGCCTTGGCACTGCTGAGATGCATTTAAAAACATGCTTTGAAAGTGAGCAAAGATCCAGGGTCAGTTTTTCCCCTTGTTTTGAATTGCGTGTTTGAGAAAGCACAGCTGGGAAATGGCAGGCTGAAGTGTTGCTCCATGGGGGCAGGGTACTTGACAAGCAGATGTTAATGCGGTGGTTTTGGATGATGGGGGTCTGAAGAGAGCTTTTCTCCATGCTGAATCCCTCGTTTATGCAGGATGACATGTTCAGGAAAACAGGCTGCAGTGTATTCTAGCATGTCCTGTGAAAATGATGAATGAGAGGGATCCAACATGCCCAAAAGAACCCGAGACCTTGGTGGTTCTTTGACATTCAGTGGTTCCCATGCGGTAGGTGTCGATTTACACCTTTGTGTGTGAACACAGTGGTCCCATATGGCAAACTCTGCAATAACACCACCTTTTTGCATGTCTAACCCTTTCCATTCATTTTTTTTACTTGGGGAAATTATATAGGGATGCGCAGTACCATTTTCAGTTATTGGCTGATATTAGAGATTTTTCATTTATCCTCATTGGACAATGTAGGATATTTAATAGTAATGCTCCTTTCTGCTATTTTTACATTTAGAGTCACTTAATGTTCACATAAAGATAATATTTAAAAACACTCTTAAAGTCGGCATGAAATCAAATTTGACAAATCTTCTTTTTATATGAACTATTGTTGTGTTTATTATAAATAACTTATCTGTGCACTTATTTTTTTTAAAAATCATGTACCCATATAATCTTAAATCAAATACATTACCCTGCCCTCCCCCATCGAAACGACCTCTCTTCTATTTCGGTCACGTGGAATGGGGAAAGGGTGTGGCAAGATCCGAGTAGGGTGTGGCTATCGGTGCACCGTCTCTTAGAGAATCGCTTTCAAATCCGTTTTGTTTGCAACGCCCAACCTCCAGCGATCCAATAAATTCCTGAAGGACGAAATTAAGCCCTGCCCTACATTTTTTTTTTTCTAATTTCAGAAGCTGTTTCAGTCAGATATACATCACAACAACGAATAAATGAGAATCTCAACTTCCGTTTCACGCCGACTTTAAATGTAGTAAATCTCAAAATCAATATCCATTTTTCATACTGCACATTGTAATGTCTAAATTCTCTTGTAGCTTTTAAAACAATTGATTTTAGTATTTAGTTAAAATTTATTTAGACAACTAGAATTTTAATAGCTGAATTTTAATAGACTTACGAGATTTCGCGAATTCATGTATTATCATGCAATATAACAATCTGCCTTGCCATGACTGACAGCTGAATTCACGAGGACTCACAAGATCTCGCAAATTCACGTATTATCGCGCAATATAACAATCTGCCCTGCCATGACTGACGGCTGAAGTCACGAGGACTCACAAGATCTCGCGAATTCACGTATTATCGCGCAATATAACAATCTGCCCTGCCATGACTGACGGCTGAAGTCACGAGGACTCACGAGATCTTGCAAAATCACTTATTATTGCGCGATATAACAATCTGCCCTGCCATGACTGACGGCTGAAGTCACGAGGACTCACGAGATCTTGCAAAATCACTTATTATTGCGCGATATAACAATCTGCCTTGCCAAGACTGACAGCTGAAGTCACAAGGACTCACGAGATCTTGCGAAATCACGTATTATCATGCAATATAACAATCTGCCCTGCCATCACTGACAGCTGAAGTCACGAGGACTTACGAGATCTCGGGAATTCACGTATTATCGTGCAATATAACAATCTGCCCTGCCATGACTGACAGCTGAAGTCACGAGGACTCACGAGATCTTGCGAAATCACGTATTATCATGCAATATAACAATCTGCCCTGCCATCACTGACAGCTGAAGTCACGAGGACTCAAGAGATCTCGCGAATTCACGTATTATCGTGCAATATAACAATCTGCCCTGCCATCACTGACAGCTGAAGTCACGAGGACTTACGAGATCTCGGGAATTCACGTATTATCGTGCAATATAACAATCTGCCCTGCCATGACTGACAGCTGAAGTCACGAGGACTCACAAGATCTCGCGAATTCACGTATTATCGCGCAATAGAACAATCTGCCCTGCCATGACTGACAGCTGAAGTCACGAGGACTTACGAGATCTCGCGAATTCACGTATTATTGTGCAATATAACAATCTGCCCTGCCATGACTGACAGCTGAAGTCACGAGGACTCACGAGATTTCGCGAATTCATGTATTATCGTGCAATAGAACAATCTGCCCTGCCATGACTGACAGCTGAAGTCACGAGGACTTACGAGATCTCGGGAATTCACGTATTATCGAGCAATATAACAATCTGCCTTGCCATGACTGACAGCTGAAGTCACGAGGACTTACGAGATCTCGCGAATTCATGTATTATCGTGCAATATAACAATCTGCCCTGCCATGACTGACAGCTGAAGTCACGAGGACTCACAAGATCTCGCGAATTTACGTATTATCGTGCAATATAACAATCTGCCCTGCCATGACTGACAGCTGAAGCCACGAGGACTCACAAGATCTCGCGAATTTACGTATTATCGCGCAATATAACAATCTGCCCTGCCATGACTGACAGCTGAAGTCACGAGGACTTACGAGATCTCGCGAATTCATGTATTATCATGCAATATAACAATCTGCCCTGCCATGACTGACAGCTGAAGTCACGAGGACTCACGAGATTTCGCGAATTCATGTATTATCGTGCAATATAACAATCTGCTCTGCCATCACTGACAGCTGAAGTCACGAGGACTTACGAGATCTCGGGAATTCACGTATTATCGAGCAATATAACAATCTGCCCTGTCATGACTGACAGCTGAAGTCACGAGGACTTACGAGATCTCGCGAATTCATGTATTATCGTGCAATATAACAATCTGCCCTGCCATGACTGACAGCTGAAGTCACGAGGACTCACAAGATCTCGCGAATTCACGTATTATCGCGCAATAGAACAATCTGCCCTGCCATGACTGACAGCTGAAGTCACGAGGACTTACGAGATCTCGCGAATTCACGTATTATTGTGCAATATAACAATCTGCCCTGCCATCACTGACAGCTGAAGTCACGAGGACTCACGAGATTTCGCGAATTCACGTATTATCATGCAATATAACAATCTGCCCTGCCATGACTGACAGCTGAAGTCACGAGGACTCACAAGATCTCGCGAATTCACGTATTATCGCGCAATATAACAATCTGCCCTGCCATGACTGACAGCTGAAGTCACGAGGACTCACGAGATCTTGCAAAATCACTTATTATTGCGCGATATAACAATCTGCCTTGCCATCACTGACCGCTGAAGTCACGAGGACTCACGAGATCTTGCGAAATCACGTATTATCATGCAATATAACAATCTGCCCTGCCATCACTGACAGCTGAAGTCACAAGGATTCACGAGATCTCGCAAATTCACGTATTATCGCGCAATATAAGAATCTGCCTTGCCATGACTGACAGCTGAAGTCACGAGGACTCACGAGATCTTGCGAAATCACGTATTATCGTGCAATATAACAATCTGCCCTGCCATGACTGACAGCTGAAGTCACGAGGACTCACGAGATCTTGCGAAATCACGTATTATCGTGCAATATAACAATCTGCCCTGCCATGACTGACAGCTGAAGTCACGAGGACTCACGAGATCTTGCGAAATCACGTATTATCGTGCAATATAACAATCTGCCCTGCCATGACTGACAGCTGAAGTCACGAGGACTTACGAGATCTTGCGAAATCACGTGTTATCACGCGATATAACGATCTGCCTTGCCATGACTGACAGCTGAAGTCACGAGGACTTACGAGATCTTGCGAAATCACGTGTTATCACGCGAAATAACGATCTGCCTTGCCATGACTGACAGCTGAAGTCACGAGGACTCACGAGATCTTGCGAAATCACGTATTATCACGTGATATAACAATCTGCCCTGTGCTGAATTGCTGCGGAGCTCTACAGCATCTGGCAAAAATAGATCTGCTCCGGATCGGCGGAACTCAGACGGAGTCAAAACGCAGCCGTTCCACAGTCAGTAGAAACGCACACATTGGCTTTAATGGAAATCTATTGACTCCGCCGCCGTTCCGGTGCGGATCCGCAGCCGTTCCGCAGTTGGTGGAGATTGCCAGTGAGTCTGGGACTAATTATGGACCGACCCATTTCACATCACAAATGATTTGTTATTCCAGGTCAGCCAGCACTCTAATGAAAATGAATGGGAGGGTTTTATGAGTCTTGAGTCACAGCAAGGGCACTGCAATTGCAAGCTACTCTTTAATGAGGCTGTGGCCACCTCAAATGGCTCTAGTCCTTCTTGCTGAGCAAATTAAAAGATTCAGGAATACAACAGTTAGCTGGTGTGACAACTTAATGCTACATTTGTCGTACTTAAGCTACTGGGTTGATTAGCTCTGAATGCAATCATCCTCAATAGTCCAGTAATCTGTGAAGCATGGTGACCCACTGACTTAGGCAGGTGATTATCTAAACTCGAACATATTTTGAAGCTCATTGAACTTTTTTGTTTTACTATTGGCTTTCCGTATATTTTAATCATGGTATATGCCTCGACTGTCTTATTTAATTAAATGTGAAAAAGCATGAATGTACGGGATTCTCACAATACATTTTTTGGGAGGAAAGAATTTCATTGGAATATTGCAATGCAATATTATAATGTTCACTTATTTCTTCATATGACAGGATATATTTTAAATAAATAAACTTTTATTAATAAATTAATAATATTGTATGAATTATTAATGTTAGAATATTATATTTAAAAATATTGCAATTATTTAAAATATTTTTTTAAATAATATAGTTGTAAATAATAGTTTTTGACATAAATGTATACATATTTGTAATTTTAAAATAAATGTAATGCATTTGGAATTTGCCTTCATGGAAGCATAATTTTAAAATATTTTTCTAAAATATGTGTTTGTGCTACAGCTGGTGGACATTGCTCTGTGTGTGTGGCTCTATGTAAGACATTGCAGATGTGTTCTGGGTAACGCATACAGGGCTTGCATTAGTAACACAACTTCTTTTGTATCTCTCTGCACTGATTTGATTTTCAACAGTAAATCCCTGTTAATAATTTCTGGGTTACATTTATATTTTATCAGCATGAAAGGGGATTTACGGCTTGAGCGCTGTGGCTTTGGCCTGAGTTGAACCCTTTGCAGGTGGTCCGAGTGGGATTGTTTATGCTGAAGGTATATCGTTCTGTGGAATCTTTTGGTCAGATATGAGATTGTAATCTGAGTGAGACCAAGTGAAATTCTCTTCCCACACGCCCTTAGTGTTACTAGATATTGTGGAGAAATGGATTCGTTTTACGATCACTTTATGAACTTTTTGAAGCGTCAAAATGTCAAGTTGCGTATTAATAGAGGGACAGAAATCTCTCAGATTTCATTAATATCTTCATTTGTGTTTCGAAAATGAATGAAAGTCTTGGAACGACATGAGGGTGAATAATTGATAAGGGCATTTCTTTTGTGGATGAACTATCCCTTTAAGGATCCTTTAAGCGTAAGGCAATGCAGATAGTTTAGTCGGACTAACAATGCCGTGGTTTGAAATGTTTGAAGTGTCTGTTTTGTTGCAAGATTCTTTTTGTCTTTTCTTTTTTTCCTATAATTTGGCTTAGTGTCTTCCGGCTGCCCCTCGTTATGACCCAGTCTCAGGAAAAGGCCAAATGCATTCTGACTGCCATTGTTTTATAATTGGGTGTGTTTGTGTGTGTGTGTGTGTGTGTGTGTGTGTGAACACTTCTTGGCATTTTTCAATAAAAAGTGTGCAGTTCATTCTCTGTTCTGGTTCTGCTGTAGTTGGCTGAGTTCCTCTTGGAGGTCAATGAGTGTATTGTGCACTTCACTCGTACAACCCCCCCCCAATCCCCTGTGTAAAATGACCTTTTCATCTTAAGCAAAAGATCTCGAGCTGAGATAACAACCAGACAGATTTCAAGTTCAGTTCTGTTTTCTTTTGAGTTAAGGTGGATCTACTTTAAACTACATCCTCACCTTTTTCTAACCTGTCTTGCAAGTTATTCAGCAGGTAGTGTATGAAGTTTCCTAAGGGTAAGTGTGGTAGATAAGTGGTTTCCATGAGATTTGAAAAGTTTTACTGATTTCCAGATTGAAAAAAGTGTCCATAGACATTTTTTTTTTATCAACATCAAGGTTTTAGGTGAAAAATGTATAAACGGAGAACATATTAGGGTCCTGTCACAATTTTCTCTAGTTTTTTACCGTCGCTGCAGTTTGATGTAACACTGATTTATTTGGTAACTCTTTTACAACACTTTTAATGCATTAGGTATCATGAACTAGCAAAGATTAATGTTTATTTATTATTAATAAACACAAATTCATAATGAACAATAGAGTGAGTGTTTATATATACCCCAAAATTTTGAACAGTAGGGTGTCTGTATACTATATAAAATATAAATAAATGACAACATTTTTTTCTATATTATTATACTGAAATCGATAGAACTGTTCCTCTGGATTCATCTTGACCTGATGAGTGAGCATCACTAATCACATCTAGCTTTAGCAGGAAACGTATCTAATATGCCTATTTGTCTCATACAATGTTGCTTGATATTTGAATTGACTTTGTAACCTCGCACCGCTTAATAAAATAATGAAACTAAAGTTATGATAAAGTAAAATGTGTCTTGCCTGTTACTGCTTATCTAATTAAAATATTGGTGATCAAGTAAAGTGATTCTTCATTGTTATTTCCCGATACCTAATGCACTATATTCTTTACAATAAAGTCCAACTTGTTAATATTAAAGTTTTTTTCATGTACAAATATTTAGTTCTGTCATTAAAACTACATGCACAACTATTATAATTAAATTAGTAAAATTACTTCATTTTTGAAATGCAACACAATGCATGTCATGTCAACTTTCCATGGCCTTTTATGTCAAATGGAAATTTTCAGCTTAGCCTATTTCTAATCATAATAAATAATAAAAATGGTCCTGGGTAATTTACATTTTGTTCATTGTTAGCTCCGCTGTGTGATTTATTGCCGGAGTAAGGGCGTGTGTGTGATATTTTAGCCCATGACATGCAGTTTTGCAAGACTAGCCAACTTTTTTTTTTTTTCCCCCAGAAATTTTTATGAGCCAATCACCTTAATGCCAAGCGGCACTCCAAGCTCACGCCATTGGTTGAGCTAGAAGTTGATTTTTAGAGTGCTGTACTGACGTTTTTTGTAGGCCAACCCAGAAGTCAGCATCACACTGGTTCCTCCGACAAAAACACATAAACCTGCTGTCGTCCGTTAAGGTTAATCAAACAACAAAAAATCTTTCACTGCTCTTCAGTTTAATAAGAATTAACTATACAGTGATTAATAAAAAAGCCCGTTCAAAAAACCTGTTGACTTTACACTGTAAAAAAAATAATGATGGTTTAACTTAAAAAAGTAAGTAACCTGGTTAATTTTAAGTTCATTGAACTGGAAAAAGTGAGTTAATACAATGAAGGAGATTAATTTAACCATCAGAAACTCAAAATTATATGTTATCTGAACTAAATAAATTATTTAAGTTGATTTGACAAAAGAAAAAATGTTGTGATTACTACACTGCAAAAAAATATTGTTGGTTTAACTTAAAGTAAGTAACCTGGGTTGCCTTAGTTTTAAGTTGATTGAACTGGAAAAAGTGAGTTAATACAATGAAGTAGGTTAATTTAACCATCAGAAACTCAAAATAATAAGTTATCTCAACTAAATAAATTATTATAAAGTTGATTTGACAAAAGAAAATATGTTGTGATAACAAATCTTGAAAATATTTTTTACAGTGCAGGACGATGGACACGGATGTGCTAAAATACAAACTCGTGTCCAAGTTTTGGCCTACCACACAATGGGGCAGTGTTTGGAAAGCACAACATCGACTTTCAGAGGTGACACTAAATGATTAAAAAATTATACACTTGTCCTAAGAAAGAATTACATGCTAAATCTCCAAAATACTGTAAGTGTGCCTGTCTGAGGCCCCGTCCACACTACTGCGTTTTCGTTTAAAAACGGAGAATTAAAACGAAAACGATTTCCGTCCACACTAGCGTTTTACCTGCGTATTAGAATTTATCTCCGTCCACACTAAAACGACTGAAAACGTGGATCACGTGACCATTCACCAACACTGGGCATGCGCGCGCCGGTGTAAACAGTGGTTGGCGAATCAGGGAAAGATACGTCATGACTGATGACACCCAATCATAGAGCCGAGCGTGAGCCTCTGCGTCATCGTTTGTAAACTCCTCCGTTTTGTCTCGTCCACACTAAAACGCCCTCCGGAGATTCAAAACACAAAACGCAGATGCAGCGTTTCTAAACTTGTCCGTTTTAGGTCTTCGTTTTTCCCGTTTTAGTGTGGACGGGAGGTGCAAACGTAGCAAAAGGTCTCCGTTTTTAAAACGAAAACGCAGTAGTGTGGACGGGGCCTGAGTAACTGCAACAAACAAAAAACAGAAGCCTCCAGCAAGAGCATATACCACTTGAGTTTGGAGAGTTATGCTTGTTAAAGTGTTTTGAATAGCTAAGAAATCCCACAAACAGGAGAGAAAGCATCTTACAAAGAAGCCATACTAAACAGGCCCTTTCAAGGTACGATAACTAAACGTGACCCGACACGGCAATAAATCTCTGTAATATTTGTTTAACGGATGCTGTTTTGGGATCCGGCGACCTTAGGCTCGAGGTCAGTCATGGTCTAGCCTGAGGGGGGAAGGGGCTCAGTTGCTACTACAACCTTAGCATGCCGATTGATGTTGAGCTTTGTCAGTCTCCTTCGAGAGCATCTTGAGTTTTTCCACCGCCTGTTTGAACGAGTTCTGTGTCGGTTCATCGGAAAAGACCTCAAGGCTACGTTTTAAGTCAGGATCTGCATGTAGTACCAATCATATTTTTGAAATCTTTTTTTAAGTACAGTATGTAAAAACGTATCTTTGCTGCCTAAAATTGCATTTTTTTTTTTTGAGAACATAATCAGCACCATTTGAGAGTTTGGGGTTAATTATCAAACAAAAACTGATTTGTGAGGCAGTTTATTTTAATAATGACTTAATTTGACATCATTTTGAGTGCAGTTCATTATATTAAGAGGCGCAAGGAAAGAACTAGTTCCTCTTTTTATTTCACGTTGTCTGCAGGTGTCCTTGTATCCATTACCGCTCAACAGTTCATGTTGACTAATTGGCGATGCTGTTAAGTAGCTCTTTTGGGATTTGGGGAACGAGACAAACAAGTGTTCCCATGGGACGTCACCTGACCTAAACTGGGTGTTTATCCTGAAATGTCTAATTGGGACCAAGCCTGATGTTTTTTTTTTTCTTTTGTACCTTCAAGTGTGTGTGTGTGTGTGTAAAACAAGAGTTGACAGAAAATGTATTCACTACAGAGGTTTGGTGAAATGATGATGATGATGAATGATTTGTGTAAGCAAAACTAAATGTGCTTTGGAGCAGAAGTAGTGTCTCTCGATGAAGGCCATAACATTTAAATATAACAAGATTGAAGCGCATTGCTCAAAGGAGTTGGCCATAAAGACATATAAATAATGCAGTTAATCAGGGAAGATGTCACACACGTTCCCAGGTCATTTAAACTGCTCGTCTAAACACTAATAAGTTCCCTCGAGAGGCAATGAACCTTTTTGGCACGCCTCCCTGAGACATGGTGGCGATGTGGCGTTTATTGCAACTTTTCACCATATATTTTTACTTGGCAATGACATTTAATGTTCACAAAGGGTTCATTGTGTATACGGAAAATTAGTTTAATGTTGATTTATGTATGGGCTATATATTTTTATTTCTGATGGATCATGTGACATTGAAGACTGGACTTAATGGCAGCCCAAATGGCAGCATTTTTACTGTTTTTACTGTATTTTAGATCAAATGCAGCCTTGATGAGCTCAAGAGACTTACTTTGTGTGTCTAAACAATATAAGCATATATATATATATATATATATAATATAAACTGTTCCTCCAGTGATGCTCATTCACACCAGGGCTTGAGGAATATAATCTCATATTTCACTAGCAGGAAACACATGCCTAATTGACTCATATAATGTTGCTTAAATTATAACAATGCTTGATTTGAGTTTGTAACCTTCCATCGCTTTCACACCTCAAGATTTATCTCAAGAAATGTGCATTTAAAGCTGTGGAAAAGTGGGAGTGTTTAGGGTGGAACAACCAATTAAACACAGACCTACTACAGCATACTCAACCAGACAAAGAATATTAAAGAATTAGCAGAAAAAACAACAACAAGGGAGCACCAGTTATAAAAAATATAACTATAACAACAAACGCACAAAATTCTCATCATTAGAGAATACTAATTACTATCATAAACACATCAAATCCACATTAGAGCTACTGGTCTATATGAAAAATGAGGAAGAACATTTAAAATGTCTAATGATATATTCATTACTTTTACAAGCAATCTCAATCTCTGGACAAATCACATCATCAGTTTTTACTTTGAATTTCTGGTCTACATCATTGTGTATTAGAATTATTTGTGCCATTGTGTTCATAACCAGATGTTGCTACATTTTTTTATGTATATATATAATTTTTTTGAAGAAGAAGACGACAAGGATGAAATATGCACATACACAGTGCTGGTTCATGTTTTGAGCACAACTTGAATATGTCCATAACTTGAAACATGCTTGCTCCGGTCTAGATATGAACTGTGATCTGCGCTGCGAGTGTTAAACTCATCGCAGCAGCAGCTCTCATGTTGGTACTTAAGTATTAGTCAAATATTTAATGTGTTGAAAATGAAAAATTTGACTGCTCTGACCGCTTCATGGGGAAAAAGCAAACAACACACTTGCTTTACTGTACTTGGAAAACATGCGACACGTGTCCGAACACAAAGCTGAACAGGTCTTTTGAATTCTCTGCTGTGATGAGATCTCGTGCGTAATACAGCGCAGTGATTCGATTAGAAGTGTTTATTCTCATGATTAATGTGGAGAATAGCTCAGAAACTGATGACATGGAAAGTACTCTCCAGCCACGGGAGCCAATCACCACTTCAAATTAACGCATATACCTCACTTTTCATGACATTTACATTTATTCATTTAGCTGACGCTTTTTATCCAAAGCGACTTGCAATATGTCAGAGGTCGCACGCCTCTGGAGCAGCTAGGGGTTAAGTGTCTTGCTCAGGGACACATTGGTGTCTCACAGTGGTGTCTCACACCAAAGGCATGTGTCTTATCCACTGCGCCATCACGAAATGGCCCGAAACATTAAACGGCTTCGTTTTGTAATAAACATAATGAGTGCCTTTGTTGTTTTCAGTGATGTGCAACTAACTGTTAACATAACAAATAAAATGTGTAATTAGGTTTTATGATCCTCAAGTAAATTTTATTATTTTCTTTGAATGTATTTGCTTAATAAAACTTGCTGTCGAAATACAATTTGTGTACATTTTATTTTTATGTAAAACCCACTTTTGCATAATGCACTCAAGCTATATTACGACTAAAGGGGTTGCAACTTATGGTGTTGTACCCAACGCCATGGTTATATTCATAATACACCACACCTATTTGTCCATTGATACTTAAAGTATTGGTGATTTTCATGCTAAAATGAAACTAACGGTCTCTTTCTTTCTTTTGCAGTGTGCAAGGATCCACCATATAAAGTTGAAGAGTCTGGATACGCTGGATTTATCTTGCCTATTGAAGTTTACTTTAAAAATAAGGTACTGTGTTTTGAGCAAACCTGTAATTATTATCCATTATAAACAAGCGTATTTGATTTGTTGCATACATTTAATCCAATTCAGACAGCATTGTGACTATGTACACATTGGGTAATGTTTTAATCACTTTTCACCAGGAAGAACCAAAAAAAGTGCGTTTTGACTACGATTTGTTCCTGCACTTGGAGGGCCACCCACCTGTCAATCATCTCCGGTGTGAAAAGCTCACGTTCAACAACCCTACTGAAGAGTTTCGCAGGAAGCTGCTCAAGGCCGGAGGGGTACGTGTGCTGAGCTTATGTTACTGAGCTTATGTTACATCTCAAAGATGGTTGAGAAAATATTTGGAATTTGTAACCGTTCGCTATTACTTTGAATTCATTAGTTGAGTTGGAATCTCTTTTAAATCTCAAAAGGTCTAGTCACCTTTATTTATACAGCGCTTTATACAATAGAGATTGTTTCAAAGCAGTTTTACAGTGATAAACAGGAAAATAATGTGTTTCGGCTTTTGTTCAGCTGTGTTGATTCCGTTCTCTGGTAAAGATCATCAATTATTAAAGGAGCCATATGTAAGATTGTGGCCAAAACTGGTACTGCAATCACTTTCAAATTACTGTAGAGCGGTGCCAAAACACAACATGACAACATCAACATCAGTTGAGGGCTGGGACTTCACTCTTTAAATCACAATATCCTGGCCGGACTACTGTTGTCAGTGATTTATAAATTTGAAATGAACATGGTTTCTTAATGTCTAGTGAAATATCAGGGCCATTTTATGATTGTTTGAAATACATTTCTTACTTACAGCTCCTTTAAATTGGGTCATTTCATCTATTAAGCAGTTCTGCAAAAAATGATGTCGTCACCCAGCTTAGTTCAGTTCTCATACAGCAGCTCCAGTGCAGTCAAATCAATAATATTGTTGTTGAATATTAAGTGTCCCCAACTAAGCAAACCTGAGGCAACAGTGGCAAGGAACCCAGACTTCATCAGGGGAAGGAGTAGAGAACAAAAAACTTTCGGAGAAACCAGACTGTCATAAGAATTGTTCCGGTTCTGGTTGACCTAATTTATGCAGCCTAACAATCATTTAAATGATTTGAATAATAGAAATTGATGATAGCCGCGTTTCCGCCGCAATTACCAGGAACTTTTGGTAACGCTTCCTTTTACAGTCCAGTTACCCATGTAAATACTATGTACTTATATTAGTAACTACAATTACTGGGTAATAACTAGTACTAACCCTGAACATACCCCTAAACCTACCCCTGTTCCATGTACTTACCTTATATTAGGCCCCGCCCACACTACTGCGTTTTCGTTTAAAAACTGAGACCTTTTGCTACGTTTGCACCTCCCGTCCAGACTAAAACGGGAAAAACGAAGACCTAAAACGGAGAAGTTTAGAAACGCTGCAGCTCCGTTTTGCGTTTTCCGTTTTTAGTATGGACGAGACAAAACGTAGGACTTCAGAAACGCTGACGCAGAGGCCCACGCTTGGCTCCATGATTGGGTGTTTTTAGTCATGATGTATCCTTCCCTGATTCGTCAATCACTGTTTACACCGGCACGCGCATTCCCAGTGTTGATGAATGGTCACGTGATCCGCGTTTTCAGTCGTTTTAATGTGGACGGAGATCATTTCTAATACACAGATAAAACGCTGGTGTGGGCGGAGATCCGTCCGTATTCGTTTTAATTTTCAGTTTTTAACGAAAACGCAATAGTGTGGACGGGGCCTTAGCCAGTACTTTCTAGGTAAGTAGACTGTAAGTACTGTACTGTAAAAGGAAGCGCTTGCTTACTGCGTTTACACCACGGACTAAACTATCGGTCCGGGGCGGGAAGATTATGTAGTGACGTTGAACTGTGTGCGACTGCTCTTCCCAGTCTGTGCGTTTGTTTTGAGTGCGTTTTGAGTTTTATATGGAGGAGATTCAAGCTGTGCTGCTTTTGTGTGCGATTGGATTAGTAATGAGGTAATTAACAAAACGGCAGAAAAGAGACGAGCACCCAAAGCGTATTCAGAAAGCTCGTAATGCTAGATATAAAAGTAGACGTTTGTTAGCAGCTATAGTGGACATTGACCGTGCGATGTATGGGACGAACGCGCGCTAATCAGCCAATCAGCATGTTCAGCGCACAAGTCCCACCCCGAAAGTTCCCGAACTCTGAAAAAGTACTACCTCGCCAGCAGGGACTTTCTCTGGGGGGAAATTTTTACCCGGAACTTCATTTAGACCCTCGTTCCTGCGGTGTAAACACACCGAGTACCACCCCAAAGCTCCTAGTTCCTGGGGAAAGTTCCTGCGGTGGAAACGCGGCTAATGTGTTATGTGTATGCCAGTTGTGTTTTTAGTCTAGATTTAAACTGACTGAGTGTGTCTGCTTCCCGAACAAGGCTAGAAAGTCTATTCCAGAGTTTGAGTACTGGTGTTCATTGCAGAGGGATTGACTAGTTAGCCCCATGTGGTTTTAAAATACGTGCACTCTGTTCACAGGTGAAAAATACAAGGATATACCTTGCTGCTTGTCTGTGCTAGCGCTAGCAAAACCATCTTTCAGAGAAGGCCCATGTCAGGCAATCAGTCCTAATGGAATTACTGTTCCCATCAACCAAGACAATAAGTAACTTTACAAGATTTGATTGGGCTAGTCGTGACACGACCATCTATCACTACAGGAAACTTGAGCTATCTTTGGGCCCCTTCCAGAGGGATCCACATGCATTTTATGAATCAACTGGCTTATATTGTTTCGTTTTGTTGATCTTGGACACATTTTGAAGTTCCACCAGCATTCGAAAGCACATTAGTGTGGATTAGCCATGAACTGGGACGCTTTTACCCTTAAAGAGAGAGGGCCCTCTTTGTAGTTTTAGTTCGCCTCCTCTTGACTCATTCCAGTAATTCAATGGTTTTACGACTTAGGGGTATGACAACATCTCTGGTGCTTGTCTGGGTTGCAGATGAAGCACGGCAGGAATCGAAAGTGTTTATTGGCAAAAGGCAGTTGCGCGGGAAGTTGTTTTAATTAAGAGAGCAATATCAATTTAGCAAGGTGGTGACTGAGAAAGGTCCTTTCCAATTTACCTGATTGTTTTGGCTGTTGAAAGGCATTTCGTCATTACATCAGGCTTGGAGTAAACAGAGTGCTTCTTGCCAAAATGTGCGTTAGAGAGTGTTTGTTTGCCTTTGGTGGTGTGTGTTGATTCATAGTCCATTTTTTCAGACTGTGATATCTGTACTTTGTCCTTTACAGCAACGGGATCCTCACAAAAGATCTTCAGAGGACTCTAAAGTAAGGACAAACTCCATTTTTTAAACGTTTCAATGCGTTTAAAATAACATCTCTCTCTCTCTTTTTGGCTAAATGGCAATATATAATATATATCTTGATTTTTTTTATTTTTATTTTTTTTCTCCATTTGGATAAAAAAGCTTTTTTGTATTTATTTTGTAAAAATGTTTTCCCCTATCTTGCCCAATGTTGCAAGGATATGAAAACAGATATATAGTGAATGTACAATGAAACAGTGTCAGTGTAACACAAATAACTGATTGTACAGTAGCATACACTAACATTCGAAAGTATTACAATTCCATTTGTAAATATCACTACAATAACTACTTTCTTTTTTCAACATCATTCCTCCAGTCTTCGGTGTCTCATGACCCTTCAGAAATCGTTCTATTATGCTTATCAATGTTGAAAACATTTGTGCGCCTTAATCTTTTTAGTGGAAACCGTGATGCATTATTTTTCCGAATTCTTTGTTGAGTAGAAAGCTCAAAAGAACAGCATTATAAATCTTTTGTAGAGATCTATTGAAATAGCAATCTTTTACTGTCAGCTTTGATCACTACTGATTCATCCTTGCTGAATAAAAGTATGTATTTCTTTCATCTCTTAGGTAATGGTAATGCAGGAGGGCTCCACTTCTCTGTTCGGGCAGCATCTAAAGCTGCCCACATTACCCAGCAGCTCATTAACATTGACCTTCTCTGATGCGAAAAAGAGCAAGTCTTTCCCAGGGTCTAAGGTGAGTGTGGATCTCCAAGTTTGAGCGTCTGAACTCTTGAGAACACTTCGCATGACTCCCAGTTTCTCCAAGGATTCCTGCCTAATCCTGCATATTTGGCAAGTTGAAAGACGTTAGGGGCAATTTAAATCCAAGGATTTTAGAGATGTGAAACTTGGCTTAAGTCGAGCATTTCTTGGCTGCTGAGAAAGCACATGCTGACATTCCGATGACGTAAACGAACTTGCAAGGTGTCCCGTTACAATAGCGTTCCGCATGTGCGAAAAACTGTCTTAGGTAATGCTTTATTTTATGTTCCGGGTCCGACTCCAGTTCAAACTGATACGATTGCACTGATGTGTCTTCAGAAACTCCCGTTGCCATTCTCTCTCCAAAATATCTCTTCGACTGTTGTCAAGGCAACACTCCACGTGCGCTGTGTCTAAACGCGGCCAGAGCCTGTCTAACGGAGAGCCTTGGCACTTCCTATTAGCCCCATTGTGGATCACCTTGGTTGCAGTTCCATTAGAATTCCACTGGAGGTGATCGCGGGCGAGTGCATAATGAATGGGAGTCTATGGGGCTAAACGGCTAAATGTGTCTCTTTCACCTGCTTGTCGTTAAATCAAAATAGATTTTATTGTTGATTCCGCAAGTTCAATATAGATTATAGGCCAAAAAGTTGAATGAACGAGTATGTCCTTTTGATTTCTTACAGGTTAGGCTGTTGTTGGCTGGAACATGCTAGCATATTGCTATTGTGTGACGTCATCACATTTTTGAACAGATAAGTGAACTTAAAAATGCAATTTTCAGCTGAGTGTATTTTTTTAGCCCTCCCTTTTGAATGCAACTTTCAAATTACTTGACAAAAAATTACATCCTGAGCAAAGTGGATTTCTGGGGGTGAAACCCCATTGACTCCCATTCATTCTGCACTCGACCGCGAGCGCCCCCGCATTGACAGAGACGCGTTACTGCAGCCAGTCCAGAACCCGGAAGTAACCAGCCAGTGCCAATTCTCTTCAATTAGACATTCTCTGACGCGGCAAAACACAGGGGCGGGGTTTATTATTTAAAGGCATATGCACTGAAACGGTGTGCTGAAAACAGAGCTGATTTTGACCAGGTAAAATTAGTTTAGTAAATACGAATGAGAATTTTTAATAAAAGTATATTACAACGTTTTCATTTAGACCCTAAACATTCATATTAACTTGTACAAAAATGGCATTATATGACCCCTTTAATGAAGGAAAACTAATGTAAAACTGTAGGTGCTGCAGCCTTCGCATCTATTAAACCAAATTAGACGTAATGCTAGTAAATCTTGCTCGACTATACCTCCATGTTTGTTTGATTTAGGTTTATTTTTAGTCTCCTGTGCAATATCACTTAGCCGCTAAGCGTCTTGTATTGTACGCCAGCTCTTACAGTGAAGTTACAAGAGTCCCCGGAGCACATGGAAACAGTTCCCAATCCAAACAGGCCGTTGCGTGTGATGGATTACTGACAGATCAGGGGTCGTTCGCAGCCAACCTCCTCTGCACTACTACACCGGTCACTTTAGCAAAAACAAAAACGGCAATCTGCGCTTTGTTGTCCTTCTCCACTTCCTCCACTTAATTGGATGTTATGCTTGAAGATTTTTTTTGAAGGTTGATTGATTGCCAACCATAATGGTTACCTGAAAAGTCAACCATGATGAGTTTTCTTGAAGAAATATTGCAAGCGTTTTGGCACTAAGCTCTAATAGCACTAAGAATAATGACCATAGTTATTTTCATAATCATGATTCAGATTTTAAACATAGAGAATAGAGGTTTCTATCTCCTTGTTTGCTGCCAAAATGTACTGTATCATGTCCATTATAACTGATTAAACTTTTGACCTGAACATTGCTGTCTTTTAGAAGCCAGTTTCAATGTGTTTGCAACAAATGGGAGGAAAAGGTTTTGTCCATTTCTCGTAAAAGCTTTAGCAGATATAACAAAATACAAGATGTCTAGGCAGGTTTGAACTCCCTTTCTGTCTAGACCGCTTAACGACTTAACTGCATCAATGACTTATTGACAGGAGCTAGTTATCTTGAAGATAGGATAACCCTGTCTTTAAAGTCAACGAAAGGCTTGTTGTTGCGTCCCAGATAGCTCTGAGTTTGCCCTTCCCCCAGTGGTATTATTTTCCGGATCATGCTGAACAATTGTTTATGGAAATGTTTCACATCACATATGGGTTTGATTGTTTGCTTGAGCACACACATTATTTGTCGCTTTTTAATGGTTGGAAAGTTCAGTATTTGAATATCTATAGCAGTTGTTAATGTATTGTTCTTCATTTCACTAACAAAAGTACATTGTTTTTTTTTACCATGTAAATACCATGGCACATTATTAAAGAATTATGATATACACTACTGTTCAAAGTTTGTGGTTAGTTTGACATTTTAATGTTTTTGAAAGAAGTCTCTTATGCTCAGCAAGGCTGCATTTATTTGACAAAAATACAGTAAAAGCAGTAATACTGGGGAATATTGTTACAATTTAAAATATCGGTTTTTGATTTAAATTGTATTTTAAAATGTAATGTATTCCTGTGATGCAAAGCTGGATTTTTTTTTGCAGCCTTACTACATTGCTGCTTATTGTCATGTTGAAAACGATTGTGCTTTTTTCAGGATTTGTTAATAAATAGAAAGTCAAGTCACCTTAATTTACAGCATACAGTGCTTTATACAATACATATGTTTTCAAAGCCACTTTATAGGGATATACAAGTAAATAATGATTCAATGACGCAAACAGAATCATTTTCAATTCAAGAAAGTTCAGCTGAATAGATGTCATAAAAATCGTTCTGATTTCAAACTTTTGAACCATAGTGTATATTAAAATAGGCCTACTATTAGACCATCACTGTACAAAGTTATCACCATTTTTTAAAGCAGCACTATGCAGTTTTTTTACCTTAACTGAATAGCTTCAGAGTTATTGCAATGGTTATATGACTATTTTCGGGTTGAATGTTGGGCGTCTCCCCAACTTTGCTATTTACGACAGTACAAGTACTCCACATCGACTCTAGGGGTCACAGTTTGACAAACACGGAAATTCTACATAGTGCTGCTTTAATGGTTATCTCTTTGGATACGATGCCTAAATAATGAATTAATCTTAAACTTTAAAGTAATTGGCTCTATCTTTCCTAATATTGTCATATTCTCGTTATAGGACGGGTCCAAAAGCACCAGTGCTCTTACAACAACAAACAATATTAGCAGCAGCTCCCTCAAGCTCCACAAACCGTCTAAGGACCATAAGGACAAGCCTTCCAAAGACTCAAAGGAGTCCAAAAGTGCCTTCAGAGATTTCAGCAAGGACTCTGGAAAACTCTCTAAAGATTCCAAAAAACCCAAAGAGAATCAACCAATTCAGGAAGATCGCACGGTTCCCCAAATGGGATTTAAGGAGCCCAAGACCACGTCGAAGGAGCCGCGGTCATCTGAGATTAGCTTCTCAAGCTTGGGACAAAGTAAACGGAGGCCTGTTTTGGACACTGAAGGCCATGTTACCAAAAAACAGAAAAGCAGTTTTTCGGAGAGCTCGCAAAAGCAGCAAGCGTGTCCCACTTTGCTACAGCACCCTCATTCGGATAAAAAAGTTTTGAAAGACAAGCCGCAAATCCGGCATAGTAGGTTACAAAACAGTGAACTTTCTGAGAAGAGAAAACCACCAGCGTTACCGCCCTTCCAGGATGTGTTGGACCCGCATGACTCGGACATGGACAACAACATGTTCACGAGATCAGACGTAAGTGAATTTCCAATCATAACACTTGAACACAACAATATGAAAATTAGTCCCTCATTTTTTACCTAGTTGATGTCTACAAACATTTGGTGAGGTTAAAGGAGTAGTTCACTTTTAAAAAGAACTTTTGCTGATAATTTACTCACCCCCATGTCATCCAAGATGTCCACGTCTTTCTTTCTTCAGTCGAAAAGAAATTAAGGTTTTTGATGAAAACATTCCAAGATTTTCCTCCATATATTGGACTTCATTGGGAACCAAACGGTTCAAGGTCCAAAATCCAAATGACAGTTTCAGTGCAGCTTCAAGGGGCTTTAAACGACACCAGATGACGAATAAAGGTCTTATCTAGGAGCAATAATACAAGATTTGTTCATTTTGATGAACGAGTTTGAACAGGAGAGTCACGAACGCACATCACAGAACAGAGCAAGGTGAGCATTTGAGCTTCTAAAACTTCAACTTTGTCATTTATTTTTTAAATGACAGATCGTTTCGCTTGATAAGACCCTTATTCATCGTCTTGTGTCGTTTAAAGCCCTTTAAAAGCTGCACTGAAACTCTCCTTTGGACCTTGAACCGTTTGGTTCCCATTGAAGTCCATTATATGGAGAAAATCCTGGAATGTTTTTATTAAAAATTTTAATTTCTCTTTGACTGAAGAAAGAAAGACATGGACATCTTGGATGACATGGGAAAGAGTAAATTATCAGCATTTTTTTAAAAAAAAGTGAACTACTCCTTTGATAGTGACCTTTATGGAAATACAGTTTGCACAATATTTTGGTACTATTTACATGAGTAATATCGGCTATTTATTGAAAATAATTAAGATGTTGTGTTCTAGCTCAATGCATAAGGCCATTTTATTGTACAAGTACTGAAATCTGTGGGACCGATTTGATGAGGAAAGTACAATCTATCTCAGAGCCAAGTCTTTGATATGAGCTTTAGTGTTCGAACAATGTAGTTGACTATTAGCGGAGACTTTTTCTGGGATTTGGGGTTCTCTGTAAACATCAAACAAAGAGGTTTGAGACAAGCTCTTAGAGGGTTGAGAGATAATGGTGGTCTGGTGCAAGAGGGGACCTAATAAACTTGGTGCTGAGGGACCATTTGTCTGGTTTGGGTGCCGTCCTTTGCTAGACCTCTCGGCTTTTCAGGAAAGGAAATCTGGTAGTTGTTCAAAAGCTGCTTGTTTAGGTTGCTGATGTAGTATCAATTTAATCTCATCGTTTTGAGGATTGTATGTTTCAGATTAAATCGCTGCCAGACACGAGGTTTCAAAATTGTGCTGCTCAACTGGCAATTTCCTAGTCCGTGAATTTCTTCTTTATTTAATTTGTCACTTTTCCTGGACTGGAAAAATGAAGTAGTTCTTGTAGATCTATGTTAGAATGTTTCAAGCTTCAGCGGTGTCACCAGTGGCAAGGCTCATTTACCTTCAGCAAGAGAGCAGCTCATAAAACGGGGGCTGGTTTATTGGCTAGAAGGCGAGTGCTGAGATGAGATTTATGGTTTTATGATACCCGAGGAGAATGGGGAAAGGACACCATGAATAGCTAAGAGTTTTCCTTTAAACTCGCTCTTTAAAAAAAGAGGGAAGGAAAGAAACTTCAGTGTTTATGACAACTGACGAATACCAGGTGCTGCTTTCTTTGGGTCACCAAGTCTGTAAGGCCCTGCTGGCCCTGTCCTGATCTACGTTAGCACTAACATTCACAGTCTATTTCTGGCTTTAGAAAGGCAGTAAAGGAGCGTTTTGCTTGAGGAAGTTGTAATTGCCTTTGCTTTTTTTTTCCTAGACCCTTTTCTAAGCCTGTAACAAACATTAGTGAATAATGATCAAGACACTGATTTACTAAATGGACAGTTTGATGGATAATTTAGCTAATTTTTCCTGTCAGTGCATCTCTTGTTAGTTCCTAGTAAGTTTCCCATTTTGCTTCATATCCTACTGATTCAAATCAAATAACTGATTTACCTACTTTAATACATTTCTTATCAAACATTTCCATGGGTTTTACCACAGTTAAATAGTAAAGTATAGTAAATATGGTAGTTTTTCGGAAATTTCGGAACTTATATTATACAAATGCCGTTTAGTTGTTATACGTTTCAACCAGTTTTAGACATTAATTTTAACTCAAAAGCATGTGCTTTTTTATTTTAAGAATAGAGTGATTAAATGGACAGGTCAATCTGTAATATATAATGTATATTACATATACATTATATAACAATATTTAAACCAAACCGAAAAACCATGATACACCAGACATTTTCCATTGACCCATTGTTGAGGTTGACAAACCACATTTTTCTTCCTTGACATTTGATTAAATCGTAATTAGAGATGTGACTGTACACGCATTTGTCCCGTGAGATTTTTGTCTTGTGTAGACGAATAAGACTGCGATAAGCTCTGCTTTTTGTTACTTTTGACAAGAAACATTGTCGTCTTTCAAATTTTGAAAAATTTCTTAAAATTTAAACAAAAAATGCCGTAATGTTTTATTAATCTAATATATGTTGAATAATATTTCAACTATTTTATAATTCGATTTAGAGGTTCATGCAAAACTGCCTTATGTGTAGTTTCCATGTTTGCATACCATTTGTTATTAGAGTCTTGATTATTAAATCAAAATAAATAGCAATTGAATTTAGGCTAATAGTTTGGGCTCTGTTGTTAACCTTTAATATTATAGTAATGTGCAAGTAAGGGCTCCCTATATAGATTTTTTTTATCCTTAAGAAATAATAATAGTATTAGTTATAATTTAATTCATTACACGATTTTTTTTTGTCTGTCACGATAGTCACTGTGTCAGATTACGCGATTTTGGCTCGTAAAATCTTGTCGTGTCGTGGACGAGACACATCAGACTACACGTTACTTCCTGACCAGTCATCGTAGCGAGCGAGTTCCTGGATTGCTCGGCATTGCCTTTTCAGTGTGAGAAATACACGGTGTGGCGTGTGAGTGTGTGAACTGGTTGAATTGCGTGTCTCACGGCCATTGCGTGAGACTTGAGAACCCTGCTCGAAGAGGACAGTATGGGCTGTCAATCCTCCAAAGAGAACTTGAGGTAAAATATTGTTTTCTTATATATTTTTACTTCTAGTTTTAACGTTAGCACCATCGTCTCTCTTTCGTTTTGTCTTTTTTAAAAGTTGTATACTGAAAAGCTTGTGCTCCTATTGAGGCGCTTTTCCACTGCATAGTACGGTACGGTTCGGTTCGGTACGTCTCACTTGTGGTGCTTTTCCACTGCATGGTACGGTACAGTACGGTTCGCTTCAGGTCGCTTTAAATGGTACCTGGTCTGTTGAGGTTCCAAGCGTACCGTACCGGTACTAAAATGTGACGTGAAACACTGCAGATCACTGATTGGTCAGACAGAATCGTCACTACTAGCGTCATTGGATTTGCGACACGAGACACTTTTTTTTTAGCAGTATTTTTGTTTTGCTGCCATCAGCCTCATTTTAAGCACATTTTTAAGTCTAGCAGTTAAAAACAACCACATACCGAGAATCAGGAACACCATCCCCTCGATAGTCTCCATTTGTTCTTGTGTTGTGGGTTTGAAAATGTGGCGCTTTTAAGATGATGTCATGGCAGTAGAGGCGTGCGCAAATAACGATCAGTCCCACACACTTTGAAGGGGTACTACTGCGGTGGAAACGAAAAGCGATCCGAACTGTTCCGCGCCGAGTCGAAGCGTACTGGACCGAACCGTACCGTACTATGCAGTGGAAAAGCGCCATTGGTCAACCTCATATGTGACGGGACCGTCGTGGACGACCGTTAAAAAAATGAAACATGCTAGTCTTTTTGTCGTGATGTCATGAAGCATCACAGACGCGACGTAGGTTGTCGCCAACTATGACACACTATACGAGATGATACGATCGAATCTTGCGTCCGTTGTCGGCGCCCGTTGTCGTTTACGAATCCCCACAACACCCTACGTCAAACGGATCGTGCCAAAATCGGGCTAAAATCGTGTAATCTGAACCAGGCATTAAAGACAGAGACAATTTGTTTAGTATACCACAGTGTTGTAATAAAAAAGCAAGTTTATATTTAGCCCCTTAACGCCCACTGTCACAAATATGCGACAAACCGTTTGACTCAGTCAACCGTCTGCATTCCCCCAATGCCGGTTGTATTCGCTACGGACCTAGGACCTTCGACAAGCACTTGTTTCTAGTGGGACTGCAAAGTGACGGACTTATTTCCTGTTTACGCACGAGGATTACTCCGGTCAGGAACATTTGCAACATACCAAATTGACCATTATGCCCGCTGTTGCAGATTTGCAACATACTAAAATTTCGATTTATTTGTTGTGCAAAAGTGAAATTGATAATCTCAACGTTATTTACCATCTACTTAAAGGCAAAAACACACATAAACATTTTTTTTATATACAGCTATATAAATTTAGCCTGGCTTCGCCCGCCTACGCACTTCCGCTCAATTTCATTTTCCTTCAGTACTGCGTCTGGGACCGCTCCATATCCTTAGGTTTCCAGAAATCAATTTTTTGTAGGACCAATCAGCGAATAGAGGGAGTGGCTGAGAACGATGACGTTGATGTAGTGCGTCAGTTTGAGTGCAGTAATGGCAGCGGAGAAAGACGTGAGAAAAGCTATTCGGTCCGTTGTTGGAAAAGAAACTGCCGAATATACAGAATTTAAAGCCGGATTGTTGTCGTCTCACCTCTTGTTGCACAACGGAGGACCAAGTGAAGGAGGCAGAAAGGTTGGAAGTTTGTGCTGGGCAGCTCGTGCACAATGACCGTGACATTTTGGACTTTAGCCTGGTGTTCGCGGTGTTCGGAAGCCCCGAGTCCTGGCTGCTAAACTATTGTTGAAGATCCGCTCAGGAGTCATGTCAGTCGCTCAGATTCCCAACAGTAAATTTACTGATTCTTGTGATGAATAGAACATTTTGAGCCCCTTTGTGCACTCGTACAGGAGGTTGGTGTGTCAGTTTTACATGTTGTAAATCATACAAATTGGTTGTGATTTAAAAAAAAAAATTGTCATAAATAAAAATTTGAAAACCCATACTTTGGAGACTATATTTGATTTTCAGTTTTAGATGTCAATGGTTAATTTGTTTTAATAAAAAAAAACAACTAAATGCCATATAAAAATGTACAAACACATACTTTGAAGACCATAATTAAGGTAATTAAGAAACAAAAATACGTAATATGAAAAATTGTTGTTTATTACACATCTGCAGACAGACTGATCATTCACTGTAACTTACAGCATTGACTGAATAATCACTGTCCTTCATGTCAAATATACATTTCGAATTAATAATTGTTCCTAGATTAAACAAAACCTGCAGCTCTCGTTGACTGAAATCCTATTGTAAATTTAATCCTCTGATCATTCGGAGTTCGGACTTGTTGTTTCTTTTACTGTCTATGGTTGTTTCCAGCCGTTTCGGCGCATGACATACGTCACTCACGACCACACATTAGCGATTGGCTATGGCAGATCGTGAGTGACTCTGGGCAGATCCAATAGATTTGAACTTTAATAGTGAACCCGCCTACAAGGAAGGAAACGTTTCTCAATTGAGGGAGGCCAGACTCTCTGTACAAATGAAATGTATGTACGAGAGTCTGGTAGAACCAGGCTAATATAAATTCAGGCATTAAGGGGTTTGTTTTCTCCCCGCTGCTGTACCGAACTGAACCATGATTTCAAGATCGAGGTGTGTACCGAACCGTCAGTTTTGTGTACCGTTACACCCCTAATATATCTATATACAAAAATAAAGCTAAATTGAAATGTTGAATACTAACATTTCTTAACAAAACCTAAAGTACAGGTTAAAGGAAGATAAGTGTTGCAGCCATCGGCCTAATCCAAATCGCATGTTGTCATGTAGCGGCGCCACCAGAGTAAAAGACTGGTGGGAGTGGCTGTAACACAATCCTAAAATCTGTTTATGTGACGTCCTCCGCAAGCGAAGAGCTTCACAGGCTTGAAGGGAATGGGACAATAGTCTTAAAGCGGAGCAGTTGCCAGCTTCAGAGCCACTGCTCGATTTATGGCCCCACAGCAGAGGCGATGGTCGTAAAGCCACAGACCAGCTGTGTGGTGCTGCTAGTGACCACCTGCTTTGTGTGCTAAACTCTTGAAGCTTGTGAGTCTTTCGTTTTGTCTGGGTTTATTGTGTAAATACATACTTTTTGAGTTGTTATGAGCATCTTGACATTTATTTAATTTGTTAAAAGGGATTATTTTGGCGATCATAATTCAGAAAAATGTTTGACGACAACTAAATATATGCACGTGCGGACGTGTTAAGCGGAGCATTTATTCTTGTAACACCAATTTAACAGACATTTCCTTGTTTAATCATTTAGTCGTGTCGTGTGTGTGTGTTCGGAGCTTGACTGGTTTAGTTTGGTTCCCCTGCATGTCACCGCAAACCATGTCCATGTTGATGGAAGTTGCTTTTTTTCATTAGCTCTGGAAAAGAAAGTAATGTAGCATTTTACTGCACAGCCATTACTCAAGTTTGGGTGACAGCAAGGCCCTGTATTTCTCTCCATGTTCTCGGGGAGTTTGAACCCAAACACTCCAGATGATCTTCATACTTAAAGATCTACGAGCCGTTCCGCAATGAGTGATGACATCAGTTTTATTGTCTAAGGGGTGCAGGGCTTCTTCGTGGAGCTTTTACAAGTGTCT